>NW_028251505.1:0-198497 GCF_964263255.1 Lissotriton vulgaris
TATTTTATATTTACAAAAAGGGGTGGTGAGGGACAGAGTCTCTGAATTAAGCAGAAAGCTCTCACTCAGTCAAAAGATCAGGGCTAGATCCAACACCGTTTTTTAGCTCACTGCACCATCCCAGTTTCAGAACCTGGCTGTATGCAAATTAGTCTGTTCCTGTCCCAGTGCATGATGGGAACAGGACAAACCAAACTACAGAAGCCAATTCTTACACTGGGAAGGAAACAAGCTCCCGGGGACCGGTTTCTGGCATTACAGCCGTCTTCGGCCCGGTTTGCTTGAATCCTGATGGTGCAATGAGCAAGGGTCTCACATCTGAGAATACCCTTCCACGCTTAGGGTGGACAAAAATATTTACAAAAAGGGGTGGTGAGGGACAGAGTCTCTGAATTAAGCAGAAAGCTCTCACCCAGTCAAAAGATCAGGGCTAGATCCAACACCGTTTTTTAGCTCACTGCACCATCCCAGTTTCAGAACCTGGCTGTATGCAAATTAGTCTGTTCCTGTCCCAGTGCATGATGGGAACAGGACAAACCAAACTACAGAAGCCAATTCTTACACTGGGAAGGAAACAAGCTCCCGGGGACCGGTTTCTGGCATTACAGCCGTCTTCGGCCCGGTTTGCTTGAATCCTGATGGTGCAATGAGCAAGGGTCTCACATCTGAGAATACCCTTCCACGCTTAGGGTGGACAAAAATATTTACAAAAAGGGGTGGTGAGGGACAGAGTCTCTGAATTAAGCAGAAAGCTCTCACCCAGTCAAAAGATCAGGGCTAGATCCAACACCGTTTTTTAGCTCACTGCACCATCCCAGTTTCAGAACCTGGCTGTATGCAAATTAGTCTGTTCCTGTCCCAGTGCATGATGGGAACAGGACAAACCAAACTACAGAAGCCAATTCTTACACTGGGAAGGAAACAAGCTCCCGGGGACCGGTTTCTGGCATTACAGCCGTCTTCGGCCCGGTTTGCTTGAATCCTGATGGTGCAATGAGCAAGGGTCTCACATCTGAGAATACCCTTCCACGCTTAGGGCGGACAAAAATATTTACAAAAAGGGGTGGTGAGGGACAGAGTCTCTGAATTAAGCAGAAAGCTCTCACCCAGTCAAAAGATCAGGGCTAGATCCAACACCGTTTTTTAGCTCACTGCACCATCCCAGTTTCAGAACCTGGCTGTATGCAAATTAGTCTGTTCCTGTCCCAGTGCATGATGGGAACAGGACAAACCAAACTACAGAAGCCAATTCTTACACTGGGAAGGAAACAAGCTCCCGGGGACCGGTTTCTGGCATTACAGCCGTCTTCGGCCCGGTTTGCTTGAATCCTGATGGTGCAATGAGCAAGGGTCTCACATCTGAGAATACCCTTCCACGCTTAGGGTGGACAAAAATATTTACAAAAAGGGGTGGTGAGGGACAGAGTCTCTGAATTAAGCAGAAAGCTCTCACCCAGTCAAAAGATCAGGGCTAGATCCAACACCGTTTTTTAGCTCACTGCACCATCCCAGTTTCAGAACCTGGCTGTATGCAAATTAGTCTGTTCCTGTCCCAGTGCATGATGGGAACAGGACAAACCAAACTACAGAAGCCAATTCTTACACTGGGAAGGAAACAAGCTCCCGGGGACCGGTTTCTGGCATTACAGCCGTCTTCGGCCCGGTTTGCTTGAATCCTGATGGTGCAATGAGCAAGGGTCTCACATCTGAGAATACCCTTCCACGCTTAGGGTGGACAAAAATATTTACAAAAAGGGGTGGTGAGGGACAGAGTCTCTGAATTAAGCAGAAAGCTCTCACCCAGTCAAAAGATCAGGGCTAGATCCAACACCGTTTTTTAGCTCACTGCACCATCCCAGTTTCAGAACCTGGCTGTATGCAAATTAGTCTGTTCCTGTCCCAGTGCATGATGGGAACAGGACAAACCAAACTACAGAAGCCAATTCTTACACTGGGAAGGAAACAAGCTCCCGGGGACCGGTTTCTGGCATTACAGCCGTCTTCGGCCCGGTTTGCTTGAATCCTGATGGTGCAATGAGCAAGGGTCTCACATCTGAGAATACCCTTCCACGCTTAGGGTGGACAAAAATATTTACAAAAAGGGGTGGTGAGGGACAGAGTCTCTGAATTAAGCAGAAAGCTCTCACCCAGTCAAAAGATCAGGGCTAGATCCAACACCGTTTTTTAGCTCACTGCACCATCCCAGTTTCAGAACCTGGCTGTATGCAAATTAGTCTGTTCCTGTCCCAGTGCATGATGGGAACAGGACAAACCAAACTACAGAAGCCAATTCTTACACTGGGAAGGAAACAAGCTCCCGGGGACCGGTTTCTGGCATTACAGCCGTCTTCGGCCCGGTTTGCTTGAATCCTGATGGTGCAATGAGCAAGGGTCTCACATCTGAGAATACCCTTCCACGCTTAGGGTGGACAAAAATATTTACAAAAAGGGGTGGTGAGGGACAGAGTCTCTGAATTAAGCAGAAAGCTCTCACCCAGTCAAAAGATCAGGGCTAGATCCAACACCGTTTTTTAGCTCACTGCACCATCCCAGTTTCAGAACCTGGCTGTATGCAAATTAGTCTGTTCCTGTCCCAGTGCATGATGGGAACCGGACAAACCAAACTACAGAAGCCAATTCTTACACTGGGAAGGAAACAAGCTCCCGGGGACCGGTTTCTGGCATTACAGCCGTCTTCGGCCCGGTTTGCTTGAATCCTGATGGTGCAATGAGCAAGGGTCTCACATCTGAGAATAGCCTTCCACGCTTAGGGTGGACAAAAATATTTACAAAAAGGGGTGGTGAGGGACAGAGTCTCTGAATTAAGCAGAAAGCTCTCACCCAGTCAAAAGATCAGGGCTAGATCCAACACCGTTTTTTAGCTCACTGCACCATCCCAGTTTCAGAACCTGGCTGTATGCAAATTAGTCTGTTCCTGTCCCAGTGCATGATGGGAACAGGACAAACCAAACTACAGAAGCCAATTCTTACACTGGGAAGGAAACAAGCTCCCGGGGACCGGTTTCTGGCATTACAGCCGTCTTCGGCCCGGTTTGCTTGAATCCTGATGGTGCAATGAGCAAGGGTCTCACATCTGAGAATACCCTTCCACGCTTAGGGTGGACAAAAATATTTACAAAAAGGGGTGGTGAGGGACAGAGTCTCTGAATTAAGCAGAAAGCTCTCACCCAGTCAAAAGATCAGGGCTAGATCCAACACCGTTTTTTAGCTCACTGCACCATCCCAGTTTCAGAACCTGGCTGTATGCAAATTAGTCTGTTCCTGTCCCAGTGCATGATGGGAACAGGACAAACCAAACTACAGAAGCCAATTCTTACACTGGGAAGGAAACAAGCTCCCGGGGACCGGTTTCTGGCATTACAGCCGTCTTCGGCCCGGTTTGCTTGAATCCTGATGGTGCAATGAGCAAGGGTCTCACATCTGAGAATACCCTTCCACGCTTAGGGTGGACAAAAATATTTACAAAAAGGGGTGGTGAGGGACAGAGTCTCTGAATTAAGCAGAAAGCTCTCACCCAGTCAAAAGATCAGGGCTAGATCCAACACCGTTTTTTAGCTCACTGCACCATCCCAGTTTCAGAACCTGGCTGTATGCAAATTAGTCTGTTCCTGTCCCAGTGCATGATGGGAACAGGACAAACCAAACTACAGAAGCCAATTCTTACACTGGGAAGGAAACAAGCTCCCGGGGACCGGTTTCTGGCATTACAGCCGTCTTCGGCCCGGTTTGCTTGAATCCTGATGGTGCAATGAGCAAGGGTCTCACATCTGAGAATACCCTTCCACGCTTAGGGTGGACAAAAATATTTACAACAAGGGGTGGTGAGGGACAGAGTCTCTGAATTAAGCAGAAAGCTCTCACCCAGTCAAGAGATCAGGGCTAGATCCAACACCGTTTTTTAGCTCACTGCACCATCCCAGTTTCAGAACCTGGCTGTATGCAAATTAGTCTGTTCCTGTCCCAGTGCATGATGGGAACAGGGCAAACCAAACTACAAAAGCCAATTCTTACACTGGGAAGGAAACAAGCTCCCGGGGACCGGTTTCTGGCATTACAGCCGTCTTCGGCCCGGTTTGCTTGAATCCTGATGGTGCAATGAGCAAGGGTCTCACATCTGAGAATACCCTTCCACGCTTAGGGTGGACAAAAATATTTACAAAAAGGGGTGGTGAGGGACAGAGTCTCTGAATTAAGCAGAAAGCTCTCACCCAGTCAAGAGATCAGGGCTAGATCCAACACCGTTTTTTAGCTCACTGCACCATCCCAGTTTCAGAACCTGGCTGTATGCAAATTAGTCTGTTCCTGTCCCAGTGCATGATGGGAACAGGGCAAACCAAACTACAAAAGCCAATTCTTACACTGGGAAGGAAACAAGCTCCCGGGGACCGGTTTCTGGCATTACAGCCGTCTTCGGCCCGGTTTGCTTGAATCCTGATGGTGCAATGAGCAAGGGTCTCACTTCTGAGAATACCCTTCCACGCTTAGGGTGGACAAAAATATTTACAACAAGGGGTGGTGAGGGACAGAGTCTCTGAATTAAGCAGAAAGCTCTCACCCAGTCAAGAGATCAGGGCTAGATCCAACACCGTTTTTTAGCTCACTGCACCATCCCAGTTTCAGAACCTGGCTGTATGCAAATTAGTCTGTTCCTGTCCCAGTGCATGATGGGAACAGGGCAAACCAAACTACAAAAGCCAATTCTTACACTGGGAAGGAAACAAGCTCCCGGGGACCGGTTTCTGGCATTACAGCCGTCTTCGGCCCGGTTTGCTTGAATCCTGATGGTGCAATGAGCAAGGGTCTCACATCTGAGAATACCCTTCCACGCTTAGGGTGGACAAAAATATTTACAACAAGGGGTGGTGAGGGACAGAGTCTCTGAATTAAGCAGAAAGCTCTCACCCAGTCAAGAGATCAGGGCTAGATCCAACACCGTTTTTTAGCTCACTGCACCATCCCAGTTTCAGAACCTGGCTGTATGCAAATTAGTCTGTTCCTGTCCCAGTGCATGATGGGAACAGGGCAAACCAAACTACAAAAGCCAATTCTTACACTGGGAAGGAAACAAGCTCCCGGGGACCGGTTTCTGGCATTACAGCCGTCTTCGGCCCGGTTTGCTTGAATCCTGATGGTGCAATGAGCAAGGGTCTCACATCTGAGAATACCCTTCCACGCTTAGGGTGGACAAAAATATTTACAACAAGGGGTGGTGAGGGACAGAGTCTCTGAATTAAGCAGAAAGCTCTCACCCAGTCAAGAGATCAGGGCTAGATCCAACACCGTTTTTTAGCTCACTGCACCATCCCAGTTTCAGAACCTGGCTGTATGCAAATTAGTCTGTTCCTGTCCCAGTGCATGATGGGAACAGGGCAAACCAAACTACAAAAGCCAATTCTTACACTGGGAAGGAAACAAGCTCCCGGGGACCAGTTTCTGGCATTACAGCCGTCTTCGGCCCGGTTTGCTTGAATCCTGATGGTGCAATGAGCAAGGGTCTCACATCTGAGAATACCCTTCCACGCTTAGGGTGGACAAAAATATTTACAACAAGGGGTGGTGAGGGACAGAGTCTCTGAATTAAGCAGAAAGCTCTCACCCAGTCAAGAGATCAGGGCTAGATCCAACACCGTTTTTTAGCTCACTGCACCATCCCAGTTTCAGAACCTGGCTGTATGCAAATCAGTCTGTTCCTGTCCCAGTGCATGATGGGAACAGGGCAAACCAAACTACAAAAGCCAATTCTTACACTGGGAAGGAAACAAGCTCCCGGGGACCGGTTTCTGGCATTACAGCCGTCTTCGGCCCGGTTTGCTTGAATCCTGATGGTGCAATGAGCAAGGGTCTCACATCTGAGAATACCCTTCCACGCTTAGGGTGGACAAAAATATTTACAACAAGGGGTGGTGAGGGACAGAGTCTCTGAATTAAGCAGAAAGCTCTCACCCAGTCAAGAGATCAGGGCTAGATCCAACACCGTTTTTTAGCTCACTGCACCATCCCAGTTTCAGAACCTGGCTGTATGCAAATTAGTCTGTTCCTGTCCCAGTGCATGATGGGAACAGGGCAAACCAAACTACAAAAGCCAATTCTTACACTGGGAAGGAAACAAGCTCCCGGGGACCGGTTTCTGGCATTACAGCCGTCTTCGGCCCGGTTTGCTTGAATCCTGATGGTGCAATGAGCAAGGGTCTCACATCTGAGAATACCCTTCCACGCTTAGGGTGGACAAAAATATTTACAACAAGGGGTGGTGAGGGACAGAGTCTCTGAATTAAGCAGAAAGCTCTCACCCAGTCAAGAGATCAGGGCTAGATCCAACACCGTTTTTTAGCTCACTGCACCATCCCAGTTTCAGAACCTGGCTGTATGCAAATTAGTCTGTTCCTGTCCCAGTGCATGATGGGAACAGGGCAAACCAAACTACAAAAGCCAATTCTTACACTGGGAAGGAAACAAGCTCCTGGGGACCGGTTTCTGGCATTACAGCCGTCTTCGGCCCGGTTTGCTTGAATCCTGATGGTGCAATGAGCAAGGGTCTCACATCTGAGAATACCCTTCCACGCTTAGGGTGGACAAAAATATTTACAACAAGGGGTGGTGAGGGACAGAGTCTCTGAATTAAGCAGAAAGCTCTCACCCAGTCAAGAGATCAGGGCTAGATCCAACACCGTTTTTTAGCTCACTGCACCATCCCAGTTTCAGAACCTGGCTGTATGCAAATTAGTCTGTTCCTGTCCCAGTGCATGATGGGAACAGGGCAAACCAAACTACAAAAGCCAATTCTTACACTGGGAAGGAAACAAGCTCCCGGGGACCGGTTTCTGGCATTACAGCCGTCTTCGGCCCGGTTTGCTTGAATCCTGATGGTGCAATGAGCAAGGGTCTCACATCTGAGAATACCCTTCCACGCTTAGGGTGGACAAAAATATTTACAACAAGGGGTGGTGAGGGACAGAGTCTCTGAATTAAGCAGAAAGCTCTCACCCAGTCAAGAGATCAGGGCTAGATCCAACACTGTTTTTTAGCTCACTGCACCATCCCAGTTTCAGAACCTGGCTGTATGCAAATTAGTCTGTTCCTGTCCCAGTGCATGATGGGAACAGGGCAAACCAAACTACAAAAGCCAATTCTTACACTGGGAAGGAAACAAGCTCCCGGGGACCGGTTTCTGGCATTACAGCCGTCTTCGGCCCGGTTTGCTTGAATCCTGATGGTGCAATGAGCAAGGGTCTCACATCTGAGAATACCCTTCCACGCTTAGGGTGGACAAAAATATTTACAACAAGGGGTGGTGAGGGACAGAGTCTCTGAATTAAGCAGAAAGCTCTCACCCAGTCAAGAGATCAGGGCTAGATCCAACACCGTTTTTTAGCTCACTGCACCATCCCAGTTTCAGAACCTGGCTGTATGCAAATTAGTCTGTTCCTGTCCCAGTGCATGATGGGAACAGGGCAAACCAAACTACAAAAGCCAATTCTTACACTGGGAAGGAAACAAGCTCCCGGGGACCGGTTTCTGGCATTACAGCCGTCTTCGGCCCGGTTTGCTTGAATCCTGATGGTGCAATGAGCAAGGGTCTCACATCTGAGAATACCCTTCCATGCTTAGGGTGGACAAAAATATTTACAAAAAGGGGTGGTGAGGGACAGAGTCTCTGAATTAAGCAGAAAGCTCTCACCCAGTCAAGAGATCAGGGCTAGATCCAACACCGTTTTTTAGCTCACTGCACCATCCCAGTTTCAGAACCTGGCTGTATGCAAATTAGTCTGTTCCTGTCCCAGTGCATGATGGGAACAGGGCAAACCAAACTACAAAAGCCAATTCTTACACTGGGAAGGAAACAAGCTCCTGGGGACCGGTTTCTGGCATTACAGCCGTCTTCGGCCCGGTTTGCTTGAATCCTGATGGTGCAATGAGCAAGGGTCTCACATCTGAGAATACCCTTCCACGCTTAGGGTGGACAAAAATATTTACAACAAGGGGTGGTGAGGGACAGAGTCTCTGAATTAAGCAGAAAGCTCTCACCCAGTCAAGAGATCAGGGCTAGATCCAACACCGTTTTTTAGCTCACTGCACCATCCCAGTTTCAGAACCTGGCTGTATGCAAATTAGTCTGTTCCTGTCCCAGTGCATGATGGGAACAGGGCAAACCAAACTACAAAAGCCAATTCTTACACTGGGAAGGAAACAAGCTCCCGGGGACCGGTTTCTGGCATTACAGCCGTCTCCGGCCCGGTTTGCTTGAATCCTGATGGTGCAATGAGCAAGGGTCTCACATCTGAGAATACCCTTCCACGCTTAGGGTGGACAAAAATATTTACAACAAGGGGTGGTGAGGGACAGAGTCTCTGAATTAAGCAGAAAGCTCTCACCCAGTCAAGAGATCAGGGCTAGATCCAACACCGTTTTTTAGCTCACTGCACCATCCCAGTTTCAGAACCTGGCTGTATGCAAATTAGTCTGTTCCTGTCCCAGTGCATGATGGGAACAGGGCAAACCAAACTACAAAAGCCAATTCTTACACTGGGAAGGAAACAAGCTCCCGGGGACCGGTTTCTGGCATTACAGCCGTCTTCGGCTCGGTTTGCTTGAATCCTGATGGTGCAATGAGCAAGGGTCTCACATCTGAGAATACCCTTCCACGCTTAGGGTGGACAAAAATATTTACAACAAGGGGTGGTGAGGGACAGAGTCTCTGAATTAAGCAGAAAGCTCCCACCCAGTCAAGAGATCAGGGCTAGATCCAACACCGTTTTTTAGCTCACTGCACCATCCCAGTTTCAGAACCTGGCTGTATGCAAATTAGTCTGTTCCTGTCCCAGTGCATGATGGGAACAGGGCAAACCAAACTACAAAAGCCACTTCTTACACTGGGAAGGAAACAAGCTCCCGGGGACCGGTTTCTGGCATTACAGCCGTCTTCGGCCCGGTTTGCTTGAATCCTGATGGTGCAATGAGCAAGGGTCTCACATCTGAGAATACCCTTCCACGCTTAGGGTGGACAAAAATATTTACAACAAGGGGTGGTGAGGGACAGAGTCTCTGAATTAAGCAGAAAGCTCTCACCCAGTCAAGAGATCAGGGCTAGATCCAACACCGTTTTTTAGCTCACTGCACCATCCCAGTTTCAGAACCTGGCTGTATGCAAATTAGTCTGTTCCTGTCCCAGTGCATGATGGGAACAGGGCAAACCAAACTACAAAAGCCAATTCTTACACTGGGAAGGAAACAAGCTCCCGGGGACCGGTTTCTGGCATTACAGCCGTCTTCGGCCCGGTTTGCTTGAATCCTGATGGTGCAATGAGCAAGGGTCTCACATCTGAGAATACCCTTCCACGCTTAGGGTGGACAAAAATATTTACAACAAGGGGTGGTGAGGGACAGAGTCTCTGAATTAAGCAGAAAGCTCTCACCCAGTCAAGAGATCAGGGCTAGATCCAACACCGTTTTTTAGCTCACTGCACCATCCCAGTTTCAGAACCTGGCTGTATGCAAATTAGTCTGTTCCTGTCCCAGTGCATGATGGGAACAGGGCAAACCAAACTACAAAAGCCAATTCTTACACTGGGAAGGAAACAAGCTCCCGGGGACCGGTTTCTGGCATTACAGCCGTCTTCGGCCCGGTTTGCTTGAATCCTGATGGTGCAATGAGCAAGGGTCTCACATCTGAGAATACCCTTCCACGCTTAGGGTGGACAAAAATATTTACAACAAGGGGTGGTGAGGGACAGAGTCTCTGAATTAAGCAGAAAGCTCTCACCCAGTCAAGAGATCAGGGCTAGATCCAACACCGTTTTTTAGCTCACTGCACCATCCCAGTTTCAGAACCTGGCTGTATGCAAATTAGTCTGTTCCTGTCCCAGTGCATGATGGGAACAGGGCAAACCAAACTACAAAAGCCAATTCTTACACTGGGAAGAAAACAAGCTCCCGGGGACCGGTTTCAGGCATTACAGCCATCTTCGGCCCGGTTTGCTTGAATCCTGATGGTGCAATGAGCAAGGGTCTCACATCTGAGAATACCCTTCCACGCTTAGGGTGGACAAAAATATTTACAACAAGGGGTGGTGAGGGACAGAGTCTCTGAATTAAGCAGAAAGCTCTCACCCAGTCAAGAGATCAGGGCTAGATCCAACACCGTTTTTTAGCTCACTGCACCATCCCAGTTTCAGAACCTGGCTGTATGCAAATTAGTCTGTTTCTGTCCCAGTGCATGATGGGAACAGGGCAAACCAAACTACAAAAGCCAATTCTTACACTGGGAAGGAAACAAGCTCCCGGGGACCGGTTTCTGGCATTACAGCCGTCTTCGGCCCGGTTTGCTTGAATCCTGATGGTGCAATGAGCAAGGGTCTCACATCTGAGAATACCCTTCCACGCTTAGGGTGGACAAAAATATTTACAACAAGGGGTGGTGAGGGACAGAGTCTCTGAATTAAGCAGAAAGCTCTCACCCAGTCAAGAGATCAGGGCTAGATCCAACACCGTTTTTTAGCTCACTGCACCATCCCAGTTTCAGAACCTGGCTGTATGCAAATTAGTCTGTTCCTGTCCCAGTGCATGATGGGAACAGGGCAAACCAAACTACAAAAGCCAATTCTTACACTGGGAAGGAAACAAGCTCCCGGGGACCGGTTTCTGGCATTACAGCCGTCTTCGGCCCGGTTTGCTTGAATCCTGATGGTGCAATGAGCAAGGGTCTCACATCTGAGAATACCCTTCCACGCTTAGGGTGGACAAAAATATTTACAACAAGGGGTGGTGAGGGACAGAGTCTCTGAATTAAGCAGAAAGCTCTCACCCAGTCAAGAGATCAGGGCTAGATCCAACACCGTTTTTTAGCTCACTGCACCATCCCAGTTTCAGAACCTGGCTGTATGCAAATTAGTCTGTTCCTGTCCCAGTGCATGATGGGAACAGGGCAAACCAAACTACAAAAGCCAATTCTTACACTGGGAAGGAAACAAGCTCCCGGGGACCGGTTTCTGGCATTACAGCCGTCTTCGGCCCGGTTTGCTTGAATCCTGATGGTGCAATGAGCAAGGGTCTCACATCTGAGAATACCCTTCCAAGCTTAGGGTGGACAAAAATATTTACAACAAGGGGTGGTGAGGGACAGAGTCTCTGAATTAAGCAGAAAGCTCTCACCCAGTCAAGAGATCAGGGCTAGATCCAACACCGTTTTTTAGCTCACTGCACCATCCCAGTTTCAGAACCTGGCTGTATGCAAATTAGTCTGTTCCTGTCCCAGTGCATGATGGGAACAGGGCAAACCAAACTACAAAAGCCAATTCTTACACTGGGAAGGAAACAAGCTCCCGTGGACCGGTTTCTGGCATTACAGCCGTCTTCGGCCCGGTTTGCTTGAATCCTGATGGTGCAATGAGCAAGGGTCTCACATCTGAGAATACCCTTCCACGCTTAGGGTGGACAAAAATATTTACAACAAGGGGTGGTGAGGGACAGAGTCTCTGAATTAAGCAGAAAGCTCTCACCCAGTCAAGAGATCAGGGCTAGATCCAACACCGTTTTTTAGGTCACTGCACCATCCCAGTTTCAGAACCTGGCTGTATGCAAATTAGTCTGTTCCTGTCCCAGTGCATGATGGGAACAGGGCAAACCAAACTACAAAAGCCAATTCTTACACTGGGAAGGAAACAAGCTCCCGGGGACCGGTTTCTGGCATTACAGCCATCTTCGGCCCGGTTTGCTTGAATCCTGATGGTGCAATGAGCAAGGGTCTCACATCTGAGAATACCCTTCCACGCTTAGGGTGGACAAAAATATTTACAACAAGGGGTGGTGAGGGACAGAGTCTCTGAATTAAGCAGAAAGCTCTCACCCAGTCAAGAGATCAGGGCTAGATCCAACACCGTTTTTTACCTCACTGCACCATCCCAGTTTCAGAACCTGGCTGTATGCAAATTAGTCTGTTCCTGTCCCAGTGCATGATGGGAACAGGGCAAACCAAACTACAAAAGCCAATTCTTACACTGGGAAGGAAACAAGCTCCCGGGGACCGGTTTCTGGCATTACAGCCGTCTTCGGCCCGGTTTGCTTGAATCCTGATGGTGCAATGAGCAAGGGTCTCACATCTGAGAATACCCTTCCACGCTTAGGGTGGACAAAAATATTTACAACAAGGGGTGGTGAGGGACAGAGTCTCTGAATTAAGCAGAAAGCTCTCACCCAGTCAAGAGATCAGGGCTAGATCCAACACCGTTTTTTAGCTCACTGCACCATCCCAGTTTCAGAACCTGGCTGTATGCAAATTAGTCTGTTCCTGTCCCAGTGCATGATGGGAACAGGGCAAACCAAACTACAAAAGCCAATTCTTACACTGGGAAGGAAACAAGCTCCCGGGGACCGGTTTCTGGCATTACAGCCGTCTTCGGCCCGGTTTGCTTGAATCCTGATGGTGCAATGAGCAAGGGTCTCACATCTGAGAATACCCTTCCACGCTTAGGGTGGACAAAAATATTTACAACAAGGGGTGGTGAGGGACAGAGTCTCTGAATTAAGCAGAAAGCTCTCACCCAGTCAAGAGATCAGGGCTAGATCCAACACTGTTTTTTAGCTCACTGCACCATCCCAGTTTCAGAACCTGGCTGTATGCAAATTAGTCTGTTCCTGTCCCAGTGCATGATGGGAACAGGGCAAACCAAACTACAAAAGCCAATTCTTACACTGGGAAGGAAACAAGCTCCCGGGGACCGGTTTCTGGCATTACAGCCGTCTTCGGCCCGGTTTGCTTGAATCCTGATGGTGCAATGAGCAAGGGTCTCACATCTGAGAATACCCTTCCACGCTTAGGGTGGACAAAAATATTTACAACAAGGGGTGGTGAGGGACAGAGTCTCTGAATTAAGCAGAAAGCTCTCACCCAGTCAAGAGATCAGGGCTAGATCCAACACCGTTTTTTAGCTCACTGCACCATCCCAGTTTCAGAACCTGGCTGTATGCAAATTAGTCTGTTCCTGTCCCAGTGCATGATGGGAACAGGGCAAACCAAACTACAAAAGCCAATTCTTACACTGGGAAGGAAACAAGCTCCCGGGGACCGGTTTCTGGCATTACAGCCGTCTTCGGCCCGGTTTGCTTGAATCCTGATGGTGCAATGAGCAAGGGTCTCACATCTGAGAATACCCTTCCACGCTTAGGGTGGACAAAAATATTTACAACAAGGGGTGGTGAGGGACAGAGTCTCTGAATTAAGCAGAAAGCTCTCACCCAGTCAAGAGATCAGGGCTAGATCCAACACCGTTTTTTACCTCACTGCACCATCCCAGTTTCAGAACCTGGCTGTATGCAAATTAGTCTGTTCCTGTCCCAGTGCATGATGGGAACAGGGCAAACCAAACTACAAAAGCCAATTCTTACACTGGGAAGGAAACAAGCTCCCGGGGACCGGTTTCTGGCATTACAGCCGTCTTCGGCCCGGTTTGCTTGAATCCTGATGGTGCAATGAGCAAGGGTCTCACATCTGAGAATACCCTTCCACGCTTAGGGTGGACAAAAATATTTACAACAAGGGGTGGTGAGGGACAGAGTCTCTGAATTAAGCAGAAAGCTCTCACCCAGTCAAGAGATCAGGGCTAGATCCAACACCGTTTTTTAGCTCACTGCACCATCCCAGTTTCAGAACCTGGCTGTATGCAAATTAGTCTGTTCCTGTCCCAGTGCATGATGGGAACAGGGCAAACCAAACTACAAAAGCCAATTCTTACACTGGGAAGGAAACAAGCTCCCGGGGACCAGTTTCTGGCATTACAGCCGTCTTCGGCCCGGTTTGCTTGAATCCTGATGGTGCAATGAGCAAGGGTCTCACATCTGAGAATACCCTTCCACGCTTAGGGTGGACAAAAATATTTACAACAAGGGGTGGTGAGGGACAGAGTCTCTGAATTAAGCAGAAAGCTCTCACCCAGTCAAGAGATCAGGGCTAGATCCAACACCGTTTTTTAGCTCACTGCACCATCCCAGTTTCAGAACCTGGCTGTATGCAAATTAGTCTGTTCCTGTCCCAGTGCATGATGGGAACAGGGCAAACCAAACTACAAAAGCCAATTCTTACACTGGGAAGGAAACAAGCTCCCGGGGACCGGTTTCTGGCATTACAGCCGTCTTCGGCCCGGTTTGCTTGAATCCTGATGGTGCAATGAGCCAGTTTCTCACATCTGAGAATATCTGATAGACATCGCCAGCCATGTTAGAGCTTTTCCGCCGGCGGAAAAGCGGCGGACAGAAAAAATATGCCCCAGCCATCCTAATCTGGCGGGCGTCTTTTATCAGTCCGCAGCGGATAACCCGCATCCTCCGGGCCGGCGGTGGCTTCCTCTGGCCCAGAGGATGCGGATTATCCGCTATCATAATCGGCCCCTAAATGCTTGATCAGCAGTCCGAGATTTTCTAATTAGAGGGATGTCCAAGTAGACACAATATTTTCTGCAGGTAGTCTGTTGTCCTATGGCAATATGAAGTTTGACTGGTAGATAGGATGGGTGTTACAGAAGCAAGACCTTACAAGAAGAGATATGAATATGGGTATATGATCACATTTCTTAGTGCTCATAATGAGCAGCTGTAACATAAGGGTACATTTCGGAAAGTTGCCCAGCAAATCATTGGCACCTCAAGTATGAAAAAGCACAAGAGACTGCACTGAAAGTATACATTTGGTGATTTCCCAGTCCAGGGTCGTAACTGATGCTTCTGTAGACCCTGTTGTGGCCTCCTCTTCAACTACTGGTGGGAGGGGCATCATTTTAAGTATGCTACTATTCCACACATTTCAGGAGAGATCGCTAAAAGTGAGCAGTCCGAACTTTCCTAGCATCATCCTCTTAAATTAGAATATAAATCGAACTCTGATGATCAGATGGAATCAACCACTGGAACTGGCTCTCTGTGGGAAGAAAACAGACCAAAAGTCAATCTATCTTGCATTACATTTTAGACTTGCTTTAGGATTCCAGTTCCCAACTTCCAAAAGACAGTTTTACAAGCGCAGTAGATCATTCATAAATTACCAGATTTGGCCACAGTTCTCGTACAGCCGGGGCCGTGATTCCTTCCATAACTTGCAAATCTCCCTCCGAGCTATAAGAATCAAATACAGAAGCAAGCCTTTTTGTGTTACCGACAGTAAGGTAATCAGGTTGTTATTGATGCCAAATATTGCAATGGATCGATTCAAATTGATGTTTGCTTTAAAAATAGCACCAAGAGCGCATTCCACATTCTGCCAAAACCCATTCAAAACCCGACATTCAAAAAATATATGTAGGTCATCAGCCGGGGAGAAATCGCACCTTGGGCATTTTAAAAAGGAGAGAGGGGCAAATTTAGCTATTTTCATGGGGGTATAATATAGCCTATTAATTACGTAAAAGTGGTTCTTTTTTAACGAGGCTGGTCTAACCGACTTATAGTGTCTGGAGAGAGGGTTCATACAGATCTACGGCAGTGGCATCCAGGGCTGACATGTTCCAAGCTACATGCTGTGGGGGAAGATCGATATCATCGGCATCGTGAAGCTTCTTATAACAAAACCCAACCTCCTTTTTGATGAGGTTTGAGTTCTGACACCTAAGCTCAATTTTCCAATTTCCGCCAATGGAGTCTTTCTTTGCTTTACACCAGGAGGCCAGTTGTAAATATTTAAATCTTGAGAAAGAATTTCCTATTTTTGATCTTAAAACCTCCTAGGGATGAATTCCATCTGAGGATATAAGATTGGACCAAATCAGGATACCGACTTTCTTACTAGGTAATGCAAGGCTATCCTCCAGACAGACGGGTAACCCAGGGGAATCCCAGATGGGAGCGAAATCGGAGTAGTAGCCTAACCCTATACCATACATTTAAGGCTGCTTTTAGAACTTTCAGGCAGACCCTTTTTAAGAATCTCGGCGCGCCAAACTTATATAAAAAGCCTTCTCCACCACCCTCAAAGATAACCATTTCATTTAGTACCTGCCCCAATTGGATCCCCCCGTCGTGCCAAGTAAAGTCCGTATATTTTTAAACTGAAAAGCAAAAGAATACCAGAGTATATCAGGGAGTACCAGGCCCCCTTTCAGAAGCTTATGCATTAATTTCTTCCATGAGAGCCTTGCAGTTTTGTTGGACCAGATAAAACTGCTATTTTGCTTTGGATTTTACTTATATCTCTACATGGAAAATCAAGGGGGATGGTACTGAATAGTGACGCATCCTGGCGCCATATTGGTACACCTAGCTCCAGGCCAAGAAAACTATTAGAAGGAGCACCTAAAAATCAAGTACAGATTCAGCTACCTGCTCAAAATCAGAATAAATGCAAGTACTGAGCTTCCCCCTACCATTTACTGAGAATGGTGGGGTGTACAATTAACTCTACAAGTCATACTGCAATTGGGTGTAGCACCAAATACTCGCTTTCAGTGCCTCCCTTAAGCGCTGAGTGGTGGCTAGTGCCCAGTGATAAAAATTCCCCAAATCCAGTAGCAGCAAAGGTGTGAGACCTGTGGCACTGTGACAGTCTAGATCCACCAGTAGTTGTGTATACCTCACCGTACGCTGAGTTATAGAACACAAGCGCTATCCATTAAATACAACAGAGGTGTAGATCTCAAATCAACGCCAACATTACACTAAATTGCGTCTAGCACCTCACCTCTCAAGACCTTGTACCTTATTGCTGCTCAGCGATGAAACTGCTGCAACAAGGGGCAGAATGACTCAAAATAAGCAAAACTATTGTTTGACAAAAGACAGTTAAATAGCAGCTCCGCAGCTTATTCCGCAATTGGGGACACAGAAGAAAATCTCCCTCAGGAGGAAGAAATACAGCCCATACTGAAAGATGTCAAAACCGCCTGCTAGCCATCGACTCTAAACTAGATATCCTTACCTCACGCCTGGACCATGTCAAACAACGCGTAGATAAGCACAAAGCCAGGGTTGACGTCCTTGAAACCAGAGTGCCGGATGCGGAAGACCTCCAAACAGAATCAAAGGAGCAACTGCTTCAGATGGAAAAATACTTAAGGTAATAAAGGCCAAAAATGAAGACCTGGAGGCTAGATCAAGATGTAATACTATTCAGATTATTGAAAGACCTGAAACCACCAACATACCTAATATGGAGAAATACATGGAATCCCTCCTCTGGGTACTCTTTGACAAATAACTCTCTACTGTATTCCTTGTAGAACGTGCCCATCGCTCACTGAACACCAAACCTCCAGTGGAGGCTCCACCGTGCCTTGTTTTGGCTCACTTGATGAACTACTGCACCGCAACACAATCTTGAAGCAGGCACACGAACAAGGAACAATCCAATATCAAGGAAATACAGTCTCTTTCTAGCCAGACTTTACTCTGCTGGTCCAAGTGGCTCAAAAAGAGTTTATCCTGACAAAGATACTGCTCAAACAAATGGGGACGTCATACGCTCTCTTATGACTGGCAAACCTGCAGTCACCCCCGGAGGAAAACCAAATTGTTTCACGGATGCCAGACCTGTGCTTAAGTTTGCCAAACACATTGGAGGATCCCGAAAGTCTCCGCCATCTGGTGGCAGAACCCCGAATGATGTTAACCTTAGTGACAATGATTAAGTATGTTGCTCTAAATCTACTTTGATGTTAAATTGTACTGGCGATGCTATGAACATATGTCAACCTAAGCTCTTTGCCGCTGGATCACTACTGTATCGACTACTGTTCACAATAACTGTATGATGCAGCACAACCACAATACTGTCAGCGTTTGCGCCCATAATGTTATAAAACATGTCAGTAATTGCTGGCACAACACATAGCTCATCCACCCAGCCATAATCGGCAGGGCTGTAGGCCTGCAACCCCTAGTTCCCCCAGGATAATTCATTTGCAGCTCTTCGGCTATCAGACTTTACTGTCTTGTTGGGGATCAATGGGTGGGTTTTTAGCACAACCTAATTGGGGGGTTGGTGTGGGTAGTGGGTGGGTTGGTGAACAGTTGTTGTTGGTTGCTGCAAAATCTCATGCTATGTCTAATAATGTAGCAAATTACATCCACACCGGAAATGCAACGGAGCACCTCACGTAAGCCTGCACTGTTGCTGTGACCATGATCATCTACATTGCTTCTATGGTATGGCATGTAACACTTTAAATGCTATTAGTCAGCACATCACTTATACTTCGAACGTGTAACAAGGCAATCATAACATGCGTCACATGGAATATTCATGATCTAAATGACTATAGAAAAGCACACCTTGTTCATTCATATCTGACTAGACACAAAGTTGATATGTGCCTCCTACAGGAGTCTCATCTAAAAGACAGCGCTGCATCAAAACTACATGCACACAGGTGAGGGGACATTTACGCATTTGCTTACTCTAACTACTCCAGATGGGTGGCAATATTATTTCATAGAGGACTGTCATGGAAAACTGATCGAGTCATATCTGACCCGGTATGCAGATTTATTTTGCTATGGGGGGCGTTATACGCCTAATATTTACGGTCCCAATAATGACGATCCAGAGTTTTTTATTCAAACATAGGCAAAGATACAAGCATTGGGCAGCTCTAAGGTACTCTGGGGCAGGGACTTCAATGTGATTCTGGCAGAACCAATGGATAGGGTGGGCACCTCCCATAGCCATCATCCGCAAGCGGCAGCCACGCTCGGCATCCTTATGTGTGATAACTGTTTAACTGATACTTGGAGACAACTGCACCCAGACACAAAGGAGGACACTTGTGTGACACAACAACAAAGTGCCTGGCCCAGACTGGACTTCTGGCTCACATCCCATGATATCCATCAGCCTCACATCGATTGCTCACCCTATCTGATCACATGCCGGCCATGATCATGCTGCAGATCCCGCAGACCCCCCGCACTCATATGGTCCGGGATGCCCGCCACCCCTTCCACCACCAATCCCACTGGTAGGAGACAGACACATTTTGAACTTTTGGAAGGCAGGGGGGCCTCGCGACCCCCCCGGCCGTATTTATTAAAATATGAAACAAAATTTAAAAACTTTAAATTAAAACGTTTCATTTATCATGTACAAAATTCAACTTTCATTACACTTGATGAAGACAGGTATCCAGGCTAACCTTAACAAATCTCTAATACAAAGATTTTCCTAACCCAGTCTAACATCATGACATCATGCATTGCATACGAATTTTGTACATCCTATCGTTAGGGGCCAACGGCAAGGTCTTAACCGGTGTCAGATCCCTATCACCAAATTTCCGCCCTCACGTGTGAGTGGCGCATGCGCAGAGGGCTTTACCCTCGTAGCCAACCGGAACTTCCCTTGTCATGGGGGCCGCCTTCCACTCGGCGCCATCTTAAGGTCGTCCGAGTTCCTGTGCGGGGTAACCGTAAGAAGGATAGCGTGGACTCCCCCCCTTTCCCCGCACTCTCTTCCGCCGCAGCGGATATCCGGCACCCGGGAAATTCGTGGGAGGGGCATATAGCCGTCTCCCCCTGGGAGGGGCCTATGGCCGTCTCCCCCTGGGCGATCCCATCAGTAATGGGTGATGCCCCCCGTGGGAGGGGCCAATGGCCGCCTTCCCTCGGGCGCTCCCATCCATAATAGGTGGCGCCCCCACTAGGGACCTTGAAATCACTGCTCACCGATCATGACCTTACCGCCCGACGAAGACTAAATAAATACGACAGTTAATGACCTACTAGTGGGAAAAAACCTATGCATAATTCATATCACAGCTAGATATATCCCTCAATGCTACCCCCGCCCTTGTAGAGCGGAAGTCCCAGAATAGTACCCAACATACTATAAACATTGCTACAAAGGAGAAAAAGGTCCTATAACAGAGAAACCATTTTATTGCATACAGTTTATCACACTTCTACAAAGGAAGAAAGGCCTATAGACAAGTATTCAGTTGCATACACAATCTTGGAATCAATCTACAATGGGAGAAAACGGCCTAGACAAGACGTTTATGCATCACAATCAATCGCAAATCATAACTTTGTTTACTCCCCAACTTGTGCAACAGGGGCTGGTGGGTGGGTCAAAGAACTGCTGCTTGTCCCTTGAGGGCTCACGAGCGACGAGTGGTGCAGCCTTCAGAGCGCGGGAACAAGAGGACGCCTGCCTGGACCCCCACGCCTTTCAACTTGCAGCGGGGAGGCGGGGCGGCATCCCCCTCCCGCCCAAAGGTGCATGGACTTCCGGGTGGGTGTTAGGACAACCCTCTTAGGCGGCGGGTGCGTGCTCCAACCACGCCACTTTGGGCATACCGGCTGGGGACGCGCCCCCCGCCTGCAAAGGTTTCCCAGGCGGTCGGGGCACCCGGCCATACGTTCGGGGTGACCGAGAGGTCTCCCCTTTCCATATGGGTTGGGATGCCCGCCACCCCTTCCACCACCAATCCCAAAGGTAGAAGTCAGACACATTTTGAACTTTTGGAAGGCAGGGGGGCCTCGCGACCCCCCCGGCCGTATTCATTAAAATATGAAACAAAATTTAACAACTTTAAATTAAAACGTTTCATTTATCATGTACAAAATTCAACTTTCATTACACTTGATGAAGACAGGTATCCAGGCTAACCTTAACAAATCTCTAATACAAAGATTTTCCTAACCGAGTCTAACATCATGACATCATGCATTGCATACGAATTTTGTAC
The DNA here is from genome assembly GCF_964263255.1 of Lissotriton vulgaris. Lineage (NCBI taxonomy): Eukaryota > Metazoa > Chordata > Amphibia > Caudata > Salamandridae > Lissotriton > Lissotriton vulgaris. Next base: position 20,682 of record NW_028251505.1, read on the forward strand.
ATCCTATCGTTAGGGGCCAACGGCAAGGTCTTAACCGGTGTCAGATCCCTATCACCAAATTTCCGCCCTCACGTGTGAGTGGCGCATGCGCATAGGGCTTTACCCTCGTAGCCAACCACAACTTCTTTTGACATGGGGGCCCCCTTCCACTCGGCGCCATCTTAAGGTCGTCCGAGTTCCCGTGCGGGGTAACCGTAAGAAGGACAGCGTGGACTCCCCCCCTTTCCCCGCACTCTCTTCCGCCGCAGCGGATATCTGGCCCCCGGGAAACTTGTGGGAGGGGCATATAGCCGTCTCCCCATGGGAGGGGCCTATGGCCGTCTACCCCTGGGCGATCCCATCCGTAATGGGTGCCGCCCCCCATGGGAGGGGCCAATGGCCGCCTCCCCCCGGGCGCTCCCATCCATAAAGGGTGGCGCCGCCACTATGGACCTTGAAATCACTGCTCACCGATCATGACCTTACCGCCACAGGCCAGATAGTTGACCGACTATCTGGCCCCCCCCCAACTCCTATAGGTCATGTCTCCTCAATCCCACTAGCCAAGCTATCATGTCTCCTATCAATATGTCATTCCCCACCCTGGACAGGTGTACCCCATCATCTGAATAACAGTGGTCCCCCCAAATGCACCCGTGAGTTATACACAATACACAAACCGCCCTTCCCATGGAAGGACACCCTGAAACCATATTCCTCAGATGTGTGAATCGCATCACCTGCCCTGAATATGTCCGCGGCCCGTCTCACGTATGAGTGGCCCACGACCCAGACCACTCGACTTCCATTCCTCGCTCCTGAAGTGGTAGTTAGCTGATACTGGGCCGGGCCCAATTTCCGCCCTGCGTCACAGGCTCGTGAAACTGTAATCCAAACAAAATACAGCAAGCGTGAGTGCACTTCTCAAATAAATTACAACATGTGCAACCGCACGTAACATTTGAAACAGTTTGAAGACCATCGCCCCAACTGTTTAACATTGTTTGCCTGCAGTCCCCCGGCCGCCGCTTCTGTAGCGGCCCCTATCCTGAATGAATGAGTTCCAAAATCACTCGGGTTCAAGCCCGCAGCTGCAATCGTGATCGCCAGCACCCTTTGGAACTGAAACTTTGTTAACGGGGTGCCGTCAGCATGCCGCAGCAAGGCCCCCCCCCCCACGTCGTCACCTTTTGTTTTAGGTAGGCCTCAACGTGCATCACTGGACAACAGGGACTACCCGGACCGCGCTGTAACATAATGCTACTCCCCTGGGCCTCCTGGTCGGTCTTTGACCTGGCATTCGTGATCAGCAGGGAATCCCCCCTCACTTGCGTATGGTCCCTGTGCAGACCCCCCTCGGTATCCCCTTTATTGGCAGCCACTAGTTCGCCTACCCGCAGGCCCCATAGAATGCAGTGCAAATGCTGCCCGGAATAGGACAACCTCACTAGGTGAGGAGCAAGTCTCCTCTAGTTTAGCCAGCACGGCGGTCAACCTGTCAAATCCAATTGGATGCCTGGAGTCCTTTTTGCGCCCCTCTAGGCGCCGCCAGCCGCGCAGCGCCTTTCTGACTATAAAGGAGTCCGTCAGGTCCCTGATCCCTTGGACCTGATCCATAAACGATATGGCGGCCTTATACCGACTGGCAGTTGCCGCCGACCGGCCCTCTTCATGAAGTGCCACTAAAAATTGGGTAAAGGACCCCTCCTGACCCCATCTATGCTCCCATTCAGGGCCCAAAAAGGCGCAGTACGAGCGGAACGCCCCTTCATAAGCTTTCCTTGTCCTGGGCACTAAACTGGCTGCCACGAGGTTTTGTAGTCCGGAGCGCCGATTTGCCATAGTGCTTCGGGAAACGGCGCTGCCACTAGCTCCGCTGAGGGTAAACAATCCCTGAATGCCTGCATTTTGAAACGAGAGCGCGCATCAGCTGCATTATTCAGTACTCCCGGCACATGTTTTGCCCTGAATTGTACATTTAGCTTCAAGCATTTCAACACAATTTCTTTCAACAATCGCCTTGCAGCATGCTGCCTGCTGGTTAATGCACTCCACCACAGTCATGTTATCAGACCAGAATATCACCGAGTGGTTTTGGAACTCTTCTGGCCAGGCCGACAACGCTACCCAGATCGGGAATAACTCTAGGAAACCAATGTTGCTCGTCAAGCCACTTGCCACCCACCATGCTGGCCACTGCTGGGCCGACCATCGGTTACCAAGTATCGCGCCAAACCCCACACTGCCCGCAGAGTCAGTCCATAGACCTAACTCTGCTGACGAGGCCGGGGCTTTGCTCCAGACTACCCGGCCATTGAAGTCCGCCAGGAATGCCAGCCAAATGAGCATGTCCTGGCGAACCTCTGCCGACAGTCTCGTGCGATGGTGCCCTTCCTTGAGGCCAACCATGGCCTGAGCAATGGATCGTGAGAAAGGGTGAGACATCGGTATAACCCTCAGCGCAAAATTCAGCTGTCCCACTGTTTGCTGCAGTTGATGCAGTGTCACCTTGTCGTTCCTAAGACATTGCAGCAAGGAGGTCCTGAATTTGGCGATTTTCTCCGCCGGCAGACGGAAGCAACCCTCCAGGGAGTCTAGTTCAATACCCAGAAACTCTAGGGAGGTAGTTGGCCTCACTGTCTTACCTGGCGCCAACGGAACCCCGAAACCCCGCATGAGCACGCCAAATTCCTGCAATGCCCGTGCACAGTCCTGAGAGCCCGCCGGGCCGAGAAACAGGAAATCATCGAGATAATGCATCACATGTTGGTGCCCTGAGGCCCTTGAGAATGCCCACTCCAGGAATGAGCTAAACATTTCAAAGTAAGTACAAGAAATTGAACAACCCATTGGCATGCACATATCCATGTAGTACTTTCCCTGGAATGCAAAACCCAACAAGTGCTGATCCTTGGGATGCACCGGCAGTAATCTAAATGCGGATTCAATATCCGATTTTGCTTACAGTGCCCCGGGGCCTAGGCGATTCAACATGACCACTGCGTCATCGAACAATGCATACCTTACACTGCAAATGCCTGCATCGATTGCCTCATTCACGGAAGTCCCCCTTGGTGCAGACAGATTATGTATGAGCCTGAACTCGTCCGGCTCCTTCTTGGGAACCCCCCCTAATGGGGAACACACAAAATTGGCAGCTGGTATTTCACCAAACGGTCCTGCAACCTGCCCCAAGCAAACCTCTTTTGCAATTTTTGTGGCGACCACAGTCAGGTTGTGCGTAACGGACAGTTGGTTCCTGCATAAGGGGGCCCCCCCGAAAATCACCCGCCGGGATCCTGAAGCCATACGAGAAGCCATCCCGCAGGATCCCGGCGGACACATGATCAGGGTATTTGCTCAGCCAGGGGGTCATAGCCAAAATATCCACGGGCGATTGCTTAGTCATCCGAGCCACCGTGTCAATCCTGCTTGGTACCCCCTTTTCCCCCGGTAACATTGCCTCTGGCTCGGCAGCTAGTTTCGGGTTGGGAGGTGTTACCACAACCCGCGCAGGCATGCCTGAACCAGCATGTTCCCTGCGGCCTACTACACGTTCCCTTGTTAAGACCCCAACATACCCCTCGCTTGTTCCCATTCCCGCCCGATCTAGACTGAGTTTCTTCCCCGTGGGCTGGTCGAAAGGGCTGTGGCTGTTTCTGCTGAAAAGCCCTGAAACCATTCGCACTTGACCCTGTTCCTGCCGCCGAGCCTGGCGTGAACTGCGCATGCCATGATACAGTGTCCAAACAATCCCAAGTCAACGATTCATTAAACTCTATCGCTTTTCTAAACGACACATCGTACCCTTTCCATGCGTCCCCCCCATATTTCTCATGGAAGCCCGTGATCCTGCTCTGGTAGCAAGCGAGGTCTCCCAACAATTCTGGTGTTCGTTCACCCGTTATTGCCACAAACACAGAAAAAGTCCTGATCCAATTCATCATAGACTCCTCCACCCTAAATTCTGCCATTTTGGCCCTCCATTCACTTGGGTGCAGCCATTCCTTCTGGGTTTTGGCATACTCTAATTCACGATTGTCCTTCAACAATGAAAACATATTAATGTATTTGTTTGCCCACACCATCTCTTTTGTGGCCATCGGAACATGTTGTGCCAGGCATTCCCTCCATGAAGGCACAGCGCCCTCCCCTATTATTGGGAGCGACCTCTTACCATTTTCCGTCGTACCTCCGGTCGTGTCCGTCACCTTATTCTGGCTCTCGACCGCGGCCGTGTTCGTCACCTGCAGAGGAATAGAAGGCATGTTCCCTGCCCCAGAGCCCCTTGCCTGCCTGAGCTGGTCGATAATTTGCCTTGCCTCCTCAGCTGGATCTTCCGCTGCCGCGGATCCCCCCGCTCCCTTCTTCAACCAAGGCAATACCGCCGCTAGATGCATCGCCAGTTTGGGGGGTACCTGAGCCTTATCCAGTGGTGTGATAATCACAGGGATTGGCAATCCCCCATCCGGTGCGGGCACCGGACTGGCCACTGGGGTTACTGGGACCAGCGGAACTTCCATCGGGACCGGGACCTCTCTAGGACCCCTTTTCTCTTTCTTCTTTTTCCCCTTGTCCCCCCCTGGAGTAACGTTTGGCAAAGCAGTCCCCACAATCCTCTTAGGTCTCCCTGAGGGCCCAGCCTGAGCTTTCACTTTCTTCTGGAGTGCCGCTAAGCTGCGACCCAATCGGTCCACTTTACCAAATTTCCTGTCCATTGCCGACACTTGGTTTACCAGTGTGCGAAGCATCCGTTCCATCTCGGAGATTTTCCCATTCTTCTTTCCAGGCATATCCGACGTTTTTTTTTCTCTCTGCCTGATTTCCAGCAGCTCCTCGGATCCCAGATATGCCTCGATGCCTGAAACAGAAAAAATTCTACGATTACCACGTTCAAAAAACTGCTGCTTGTCCCTTGAGGGCTCACGAGCGACGAGTGGTGCAGCCTTCAGAGCGCGGGAACAAGAGGACGCCTGCCTGGACCCCCGCGCCTTTTAACTTGCAGCAGGGAGGCGGGCGGCATCCCCCTCCCGGCCAAAAGTGCACGGACTTCCGGGTGGGTGTTAGGACCACCCTTTTAGGTGGTGGGGGCGTGCTCCAACCACGCCACTTTGGGCATACCGGCCTGCAAAGGTTTCCCGGGTGGTCGGGGCACCTGGCCATACGTTCGGGGTGACCGAGAGGTCTCCCCTTTCCATTTACAAGGCGTCTGCCTCCTGCAGCGCTGCTAGACGCTGCATTCAGAGCTGAAATACAGAAAAATATAATCAAATACTTCATATTTAATTCAGCCTCAGTGGACACACCTGGCACGATGTGGGAGGCCTTCAAAGTTGTGATCTCAAGATATCTTTACACTCTTGAGGGCGATGTCTGAGCTCTAGAAAGCCAACATTTTCAAACTCAAAACCCCGCTCTGCTAGTCACTATCAGAGAGAAACTATCTGACTTGCAAGAGGAAGCTGAAAGACAGATACAATTCATTCATCGAAATGCGCAAGTTCGCGATACGGGGTGGGTGATCACCCTATCAAAACACTAGCTAATTTACTTAGACCCCAACCACAGCTTCTTCATACATTCCTGAAATACAAGCTATTGACTCAACACTAGTTCACTCACCAACAGACACATTAGACACCATGAAAGAACTCTATGCCCCTCTGTACACCGATTTGACTTTCCCTAAAGAATCAGAATTGCTGGAATACCTGGATACACTCGAGTTGCTTTGGCTAGATCGGGCACACCATGCCTACTTAGATGAGCCCTTCTCTACTGAGGAAATGATGCAAGTCATCCAAAACCTACCTGGAGATGAAGGCCCGGCGTTAGACGGACTTGCTTTGGCCTTTTATAAGGAATACGCAATGCTCCTTGCCCCCACCTTCTGGCATCATATTAGTTAGTGCTTAAACATGGGGAACTCCCACCATCAATGTGAGAGGCCATTATTATAACTTTGCTAAAGCCTGGAAAATCCCCCACACTATGCAATTCATACCACCCATTCTCACTAATAAAAACTGATAATGAAATTCTCACTAAACTACGACTGAATAGATTGCAATCGCCACTCCCACTCATTGTCTGACCGGACCAATCAGAATTTATACCCGGTCATTCTACATCACATAACTTACGTACTATCTTTGCATTAATGTATCACCTTGCTCCCAATGTCCAAGCGGTAGCTGCCATGCTAGATGATACATAAGCATTAGATTCTTTAGAATGGAAATTCCTCTTCACGCTTCTGGCCCAGCTGAGGGTGCGCCATACTTTTATACAACACATACAATTACCATATACTGCCAGGGTGAGAATAAATGCTAATATAAGACCCCATCTGCATTTCATGGGGCACCGACAAGGTTGTCCGCTATACCCTCTCTTATTTGTCATCGCAATGGAGCCTCTGGTGATGTGTTTACATCAACATCATGCAAACAAGGGAATAGGGTTCACCACTAGAGGACCAATAGCCTCCATGTATGCAAACGATGTCACTCTCTATCTCCATGACCCCGAGGTGAATCTTGCACCCGTGACACATGAGATGATACACTTTGGGGGCCTGTCAAGGGGTCAAATAAATTGGGCCAATCGACTCTACTTCAGCTCACCGAGGGCACGCAAAAATGTGACTTTGAATATCTGATAACAGGGGCAAACGGACCAACACGTTACCTAGACATTTGGATAAGCAGGAGCTCTGGAGCGCCAATTATGGTAGGGTAATGACATCGATAAAAGACAGAATTCGTATATGGAACAGATTGCCCCTGTCACTCACAGGATGCATCGCTATTATAAAAATAATAATCCTCCCTAAGGTGTTGTACCTCTTCGCCAACATCCCAATAACACTTACTACACATTTCCTAAAGCTCCTTAAATCAGTCATGATCAAACTGGTATGGGTGGGCAAACAACCCAGAGTATCTTGGAAACTCCTCACTCTTCCACTAGCACAGGGTGTACTGTAACCAAGCCCAATTCTTATATTTCTGTCAATACCCACCATCATTTCAACCACATGTTGCAATTAAGATACACCATGCTGCTCCTCTACAAGTGACCGCAGCCCTATATAAGGACTACCAGAACCCTAGACAAGAAATAGACATGATAGAGGCCCTGAGATGGGCATAGGAGTGACTACAGAAAAGGGGGAATCTGAACAAACTATATGCACCGTCTGTTCCAATAGCTAACAATTCACAAATCCCCCCACTAATGGATAGTGGCACAGTGGAGGGGGCATATACTCACATCAGCACATTTTCAGACATATACCCAGAGGGCAAATTCATTACTTCACAGCAATTAACCAAATCCCCCCAAATAGCGCCTTTATCTTGACGAAGCTCACAATAGCCTTCCAGGGTACATTAAACAATCTCTCACAAAATCAATCCTTAAGCGTGATTAACCAATACAACTTGCAAGCGTTGCTGTGCTAGCAGATAAAGCTCAAGCGAGGCAGAGTCAGAATTCAGGATGACATGAGGCCATGTCAAAGCCAACAGTAAGAAGTTCATAATACTTCCAATGTACAACACATTGCATATTTGTGCACTACTGCTTATAGCATCACATATTTCATCTCTCAATGTACAACACACAACACATTTGTGCATCACTGCTCACAACACTGCACTTCGAGACCAAAAAGTACATTCCACACCTCTCGCTCCCTCTCATGATTTCAAATGCACAACCCACATGTTCTGTTTTTGGCAAGGCCATCCCACTCCGTGACAGCTCCCACTGAAAGACTGCAAGATTAAAAGAAATAAACCTTTAAGAGAAGCAATGCAGGAGGTTGTACATTCAGGGTAGGGTAAAATAACACACCAAAGTCAATTAAAATAATGGTAGTCAAAGGTCAGCACTGGGTGTCAGACCACAAGAGTGCCTCTAGCACTACACTCAACCCTCTGTTAGATCGGCACAGAGCAGTCAGGCTTAACTTAGACACAATGTGTAAAGTATTTGTGCAACACTTCAAACAACAACAAAGTAAAATCCCACAACAAAAAAGATCCCACACAGAATAAAAACACAGAGCTCATTTTAATAAATATAACAAGACCAAAACAACAAAAATCCAATCATTAGAATTGGAGATATGCAGGTTTAAAGATTCCAGTGAAAATAACATCAAAAAGCACAAATCACCAACTGTGGATACCCGGAAGTGTCGGAAAGGGACAAAGTCGCATTGTTTTTTTGATCATGAATCAGTGGTTGGAATGACTCTGAGAACTCTTTTCCTGTGATCGTATGATAGGTTACCATCTGGTCATGCCGTTTGGAGATTCCCCTGATGAAGGTCAATTGTGTATGCCCGAAATGCACTGAAATCGACCACGTTGTTAGATGCTTATCTATCAATATTGAACTTAGTTTCATGAAGAATATTTCTCTTTCAAGACGTATTTCGTTTGAATATTAAACCGACTGAGCAAGATACAGCGTCCAAGTGTTAATTTTGCCATGGACATTTTTTTTACACATTGATGATACACAGTCTTTGACTTGTTGTTATATATTGTTAAAATCTTCGACCTTGTATTGTTTAAACAGATTACACTATTGCAGTGGATCACAGTAGTGCATTCTGTGTCTAAAACACACATCTTGGTTACCATTTTTAATTTTGAATTGGGTAGCCGGGCAGAGTCTCCCCACAGGGTGCACACTTTAGAAAGCGACCCAAAGTAATTTGGTCAACTTTTGATTATATTTTTTTCACTTAGAGTGCAACCTAGTTGTTCCTTTTTTTTTTTTACTTTCTAAAAGTGGCATTTTCGGAGAAAAAAAATCCTAATTCGATAGGTGAGGTAATTTTCTGTGTCCTCTCCGAGGCTGCCATCGACAAAAGGCTAGCCATGCGAGGGCCGGAATCAGGGATTATTCACGTAGCAGTGGTTCTGATGAGGCTGCAGGCTATGATGTCGATGTGGAGCCCTTGCGCTAAAAGAATCCTCTCAGAGGAAATGTGTTGGTTCTGCTTAAAGCTGCACCACGTATCATAGGAGATGTGTCAGTTCTGCTGGATCCATAGAAAGGCTGGCAGAGCACCTTCAAACCCACTTCCATGGGTCCAGGACTGGGTTGGTACCACTTGGCAGGGTAGAACTCACAGTTGCAGAGTCCGAGTGCTGGTTACAACAGACTAGTACTTGGCATCACCAGGCAGAGGGCAGCACACAGCAGGTCAGCACAGAAGGCAGCAGTCCATCAGGGCAGAGGTCCAGCGGAGTGGCAGTCCTTTCGGCAGCACAGCAGTTCTTCTTTCTGGCAGTCTTCAACGGGTTCAGAAGTGCACTGACGAGCGTGTGTCTGAGATCCAATATTTATACCTGATGCCTCCTTTGGAGTGGGAGAAGCATCTAGATGTTTCCCTTTGAAGTGCACAGGTTTCCTGCCTCCTCTGCCCTGGCTACAGACTAACTACAGGGGTCTGCAGTACTTTGTGTGACGGCAGGACACAACCTAGTCAGATGTAAGTAGGGCTGTGCCTAACTCCACTCTCCCATCCTGCCAGTAATGGCTCATCCAAGCATACCTTAATTCTAAATTGTGTGTGACTGTCTAAGAGGAAGCAAACACTAGGAGGAATACACAAAGACCAACTGCCAACTACAATCTATAATATAATAATAATAATCTTTATTCGGTTTTTTAGCATTTGCAAAACCATAAAAGATGACATAGTTATATAAACATTCATTAAAAGAAATGCAGTTGAGTATACAGTTAAAAAGTCAAGTTGTCAGCAATTTACACAGGATATGGGTTAGTACTTTGATTTACAGATTGTTTCTGTGTCTCATAATACACTTTAGAAAATTTCATACATGGTACACAGTGGATTCAGAGTCCAAAGATTGGGGTGCCAACATAGCTGGACGACATTGTCTATAGCCCCATTTTTTTAATAAAGGGATAAGCCATATCTTTCGGTGGGTGTGAAAAAACTTGCAAAAAAGTATTGTATGCATGGTGGACTGTTGAGAGTGATCGTCACAAGGACAGAGGTCCATCTGAGTGTTCCAGTTATTTTTTTCCGGAAAAGACACTAGTCTGAAAAATAGGTTCATTCTGAACCTTGTTAGGAGCATCTTTTCATAGGTGGTGATCTCTAGGGTCAGGTATAGCTGAATTTTCGGAGACTGCTGTATGATGATTGCGTGCATAGCAGATTTTTTTGCAATCAACGAAGATAGTCTCAGGGATTCCAAGTGGCTCAATGCAGTTTGCTTTAGGTCTTTTTTGGATATTTCTTTTAATTTTTCTGGATTGTAGTAGTATTGTTGAAGACCCAGATCACAGAAGAAATGTCTTACATAGGAGAGCCAAGCTATTTTATTGGCAAGGTCCAACTCCATGGTATCCTGTAAGATGCTTTTTGTCAGGCTGTTTTTTTCAGCCAGACTCTCCTCCAAAGCATGAGAGGTTGGATTTTGATTAGATCTTCAATATATGAGATTCCCAGTTCTATGTGTGAGGCGTAGGTGGAAGTGCCTCGTGGGGTTGATAGGAGGAATCTCATGAAGACATTTTCCTCTTTTTGTATGGAGCCAGTGGATATATGTCCCCAGATGCCTGCGCCGTATAGTGCGATGGCTTGGCATTTCGCAGCATAAATCTGTAGCAGTTCCACTGGAGGTCTTTTTCCGAGTTTATTTGAAAATTTCATCAGCGCCATGATCGCTCGTTTAAAGAGATGTCTCCTAGCCTCTACCGCCGCTTTCCAATTTAGGGCGTCGTCTATGATAATGCCTAAATAGGGATATTGTGAGGTCTTTTCAATTTTTTGGTCTTTCAGAAAGATGGACGTAATAGCTTTTCTTGTTCCACCGACCACCATGACAAAAGTTTTTTTAACATTTATATGCAAGTCCAAGGCAGCCATAAAATCTGCATATTTAGTTAGTGATTTCTGCAGTTCAATCGGGGTTCGAGCTAAAATGACTGCGTCGTCCGCATAGAGCAGTGCGGGGATCAGGCGATCTTTTACTCTTGGGAGGTCCCTCCCCCCTCTCAGCATAGACTCTTCAAGACCGTTGGTATAGAGTGAGAAGAGAAAGGGGGCCAGGACACAGCCTTGCCTCACTCCCCGCTCTACTCTAAATGGTGCCGTTAATTCTCCTCTTGTCCCATACCTCACTCTCGCCGTGGCTTCACTGTAGAGCTCCCTTAGGAAGTCCAAAAGAGGAGGATCTACCCCCATTACACTGAGCAGTGACCAAAGTTTGGCATGCGAGACACAGTCGAATGCGGAGGACAAATCCACATATGTCATATAAATGGTACCAGTTTTAGCGTGGGTGTATTTGGATGTTAGCAGACTTAGATTTAGTGCCTGTTCGATGGTTCCAAACCCCTCCCTGAAGCCGAACTGTAGGTCCGAAAGGATGTTTTTGTCTGCTACCCACTGTTGCAGCTTTCCAAGGAGGACTCTGCCAACCACTTTGCCCAAGGAGTCGAGAAGCGAGATAGGTCGGTAGCATTTGACGTCTTGTCGATCCCCCTTCTTGAAAATTGGGACCATTATAAATGATGACCATGAATCTAACAGACCGAGTTTCATTGTTGCTATACAAACTCTTGTGATTATTGGAGCCCAAAGGTCAGGAAGAAATTTGAAAAGGTCGACTGGGACCCCATCCGGGCCGGGGGCTTTCCCAGACTTACTTGAAGATAGTGCCATTTCAAAGTCCTGTAGATCAACTTCCAGAGATATGGGAAAGACGACTGGATTATTATTAGACTGATGTGGTTCGCTGTTGGGTGTCAGTTGGAAGATTTTCGAAAAATGGTTCACCCATGTAGCCTCGTCAATAGCCACGTCTATTTTTGGACCGCTGGAGTCAATTAGCAAAGGGGATTTAACTATTTTCCAGAATGCCTGGGTGTCTTTCAAGAGAGCGCTCTCGTGCAAGGCGTTCCACAAGGATAATTTTAATTCTTTTTTCCTTGTTTTTCTAGCAGTGTTGTACTCCCGTCGAAGATCTTGGATATTTGTTTTGTCTCTGTTTGGTTTTCCAAGAGCTTTCCTCAAATTTTTCAGCGCTTTAGTACAATCTCTGTTAAACCAACCTGTGGTATTTTTCTTATTTTGGTTAGAGGTTCTGGTTAACAGGTTTTTAACCTGTCCTATTATTGCATTAAAATTTTCCAAGATTTGGTTCGGCTCCGCGTGAGGATCAAGGCAGTTCAATATGTTCTTGTATGCAGAAGTAACTAACCTTTTTGTAAGGATATTGGGATCTACTTTTTCCCATTTAATTGTAAATCCATTGCTTTTACCCAGTTCAAGCCTGTTCTGTGTTAGCGTATTTGCTATGTTTGCCATCAGAGACTTTGGTTGGTTCGTTCGGAGAATTAGACTTAATGCAGAGTGGTCACTGAGATGATTTTCCAAGATTTTGATACTACTGATTTGAGCTTTCAAGCCTTCTGTAACTATTACGTAGTCCACATTGGTCTCATGGCCCCTACCTCTGTAAGTAGGTTCTAATTTATTGGTTGACTGTTGGATGGGGTTTATAATTTGCAAGTCCAGATCAGAGAGTATTTTGTTCATAACTGGCCCCACTCCTAAGTGGATAAAGTGGATTAAGGGGTTGTCATGTTCATCCACCATTCCACAGATATCGTTGTTGGGGCACGGATGTAGATTAAAATCACCACCCCAGATTACGTGGGCATTAGCCGTTTTCTGTTTGGAGTGGGAGTGTTCAGTTATTTTATCTTGAATTAGAGAAAGAACACTCACAAAGCTGTCAACCTCCAGGTTGTTGTATATATTTACTATTGTAATAAAGAGTTTTTTTCCTATTATGAGAGTAAGGATCTGAAAATTCGATGAAAGGTCTACCTTGAAGATCTTTATGTCAGCAATTGTGTTGGCCAGGTAAATTGCCAGACCCCCTTTAGATCTGCCTGAAATACTGGGGAGGGCGGGGATGTGAATGTCCTGTACCCCACAAGGTGAAGGGGTATCGTTGCCCAGGTTTCTTGTAGGCAGATAATTTGAAAATCCTTCAAGAATGCGGCTGCTGAGCCATCCTCAATTTTGTTTCGGAGGCCGGCCACATTCCAAAAGATCACGGAAAGCTGAACGGATGCGTGTTCTAAAACGGTATTGTTCGTTTGTGAGGGGGGTGAGGTAGAAAAGAAAGGTGCCGAGGTTATTGGTGAGGGATTTATTTATTGGTCAATCGACCATTTCCAGGCCGCTAAACCGGTTCATGGTCGGGATGCCTAGCCAGTTTTGCCCATTGATGGTATCTCCATAGTTGGGTCCGAAAGGTTGGTGGGATGGTCTCTCCCACTGCTCCCAGTTTCTGAATCTATTTTGTGGGCCCATAATCTGCCATGGTACTTCTCTCTGCTGGTGTTTCTGGTTTGCTGACCACCAAGAATTGTCGGGGTCACTGTATCGCATTGATAGATTTGGGCCAGCAACATCTAACTCCCACGGCTGCGGGATTGGTTTCCGCCAGATGTTATCGGTGTTGCGTGTATAATTGTTGTTATTATACCTCTTGGGGTAGAAGTAAGACAAAGGTCTTGTTGCAATCCCCCCTGAGGAGTTGTTATATTCCCAAGAGCAGATATATTCAGCTATGGTGGGGTCCTCAAACGTAATTACTATGCAGTCTCCCCGGATGGATTTTTTCTTATAGCCTACCCACGGGGTCCGGCATACTGATGCTATTTTGCTTTTCCAGGGTGGCGGGACGGGGCGGTTTGTATTCAGCCAATACTGGACTTTGTTCTTTAATGATTAGTTGGGTTCCGTCCCCTCGCCTGTAAGTTCGGGGACCCCCGTCATAACTACCACGTATGGAGAAGCCTCGGGTGGCAAATTTAAGGTAGGTCTTTGTTCAATTGTCCCTCTCGGGGCACCTTTTGATTTTGGTGGATTTGTGTTTGTTGTGAGAGGGGTTTTAGGAGCAGGTGTATTTATGGTTGGAGTATTTACTGTTGATGTCGAGTGGGAGCTGGTTTGCGGGGGAATAACCAGGGACTTAGGAGTTGGCTTTTGTGCAGTGGGAGGATTTGTTAGGAGTGTTACTGTAGTTTGTTTTTTAGGCTGCGGGGGAGGTAAGATTACAGGTTTCTTAAGTACTGGAAGAGTGGTTGATAAATTTGGAGGTGGTTTGATATGGGGTTGTGGGGGTATAGGATTGAGAGAGCCAGTAATTTTTGTTAGTTGACTCTCTATGTTATTGAGTCTGGATTCTAGCGGGCGAATGTAGGAATTTAAGAGGGAGGCTATCTCCTTAATTAGCCTTGCTGATTCTCTTTGTCTACCTGAGTGTTGTGGGCTTGGGGGGTCTGGATTTGAGGATTCTTGAGGGTCGTGTGGTGAGTGATGTATTGTTACCACATTGTTAGTTAGGGGGACAGGGTGGTTGGGTAGCGCTGCCGGATTTGTGTCGCTTACCAAAATTGGGTGGTCGGTCGCTGTGGAATTTGCAGTATGATCTGGGTTTTTCTTTGCATTCCGTTTCTTTATAGCTCCCTCCCGCCTCCCTCTCATTTGCCTTGTTTCTTCAGGTGTGGGATCAGGAAAGATTTCAGGGGTTTTTTCAAGGTCACTTTCTGTGAAAGTTACGGATAGTTGGGATGCTGAAAGGTCAACATTATTTGGCAGGCTAAGTCTATTTGCGGTCACCGCCGTTTGGGTTGGGGCTGACTGTAGTTCAGGAGTTCTTGCGGTTGCAAGTAATCCCATTGAGGATCGACGTGCGATTGCAAGTTCGGTAGAAACTCTGCCCTCGATTAGACTTATGCTCTGATCAATGAATGTATTTGCTTTGGCCAAAAAGTCATCCATTGGACCTAATAATTTTTCTCCTATTCCATTCTTTTTTGATTTTTTCTGCTTGGAGGACCTCGTGTTAATTTTGCAGTGAATATTTACGTTGAGAGCTTTCTATGTTACCTGTCCGATTATGGAAGAGGTCAGGAGGATGACAAATACCTGTATTGGGTTGACCAGGGTGTAATTCTTAGGGGGGTGGGCCGGACCGGACTCTCACGTTCTCGAACGGCCTCAAACGGCCCGCTCTTTGCCCGGTCTTCGCCCCGGGCTTCGACCCGCGCGCGTCCCGCGATGCGCGGTCCAGGTAGCGCTTTTAGGGAGTGAGGAGTTGTAGGGGCGGGGCACTGGAAGGGGGCGCGGCTCTCACGGGAAGAGGACCAGCTGGAGATGGTGTATGCTGGTCCTCGCAGTCCCGGGGCCGGCGCCTCGTCCTCCTCTGCGGCCTCGCGGTGGTCAGAGTCTCCCAACAGCACTTGGACGGTGTTCTACGCTACTCCTGTAGCAGGGACAGCAGGTACAGGGCTTCTGGTAGTCTGTGGCAAAATGTCAGATCCACGAGTGGCACCCGCGAAGCGGGTGCCGCGAGAAGTTGTAGCGCTTCGCTGGGGGCGGGGCACTGGAAGGGGGCGCGGCTCTCACGGGAAGAGGACCAGCTGGAGATGGTGTATGCTGGTCCTCGCAGTCCCGGGGCCGGCGCCTCGTCCTCCTCTGCGGCCTCGCGGTGGTCAGAGTCTCCCAACAGCACTTGGACGGTGTTCTACGCTACTCCTGTAGCAGGGACAGCAGGTACAGGGCTTCTGGTAGTCTGTGGCAAAATGTCAGATCCACGAGTGGCACCCGCGAAGCGGGTGCCGCGAGAAGTTGTAGCGCTTCGCTGGGGGCGGGGCACTGGAAGGGGGCGCGGCTCTCACGGGAAGAGGACCAGCTGGAGATGGTGTATGCTGGTCCTCGCAGTCCCGGGGCCGGCGCCTCGTCCTCCTCTGCGGCCTCGCGGTGGTCAGAGTCTCCCAACAGCACTTGGACGGTGTTCTACGCTACTCCTGTAGCAGGGACAGCAGGTACAGGGCTTCTGGTAGTCTGTGGCAAAATGTCAGATCCACGAGTGGCACCCGCGAAGCTGGTGCCGCGAGAAGTTGTAGCGCTTCGCTGGGGACGGGGCACTGGAAGGGGGCGCGGCTCTCACGGGAAGAGGACCAGCTGGAGATGGTGTATGCTGGTCCTCGCAGTCCCGGGGCCGGCGCCTCGTCCTCCTCTGCGGCCTCGCGGTGGTCAGAGTCTCCCAACAGCACTTGGACGGTGTTCTACGCTACTCCTGTAGCAGGGACAGCAGGTACAGGGGTTCTGGTAGTCTGTGGCAAAATGTCAGACCCACAGATGGGCTGCAGGCACCAAATGGCGAGAGCAGGAAAATGTCAACGTTCTAAAAGTAGAATTCTCAGAACTGCAACTCAAAATCTTTATCATAAAATACAATGTTTCATTATAATTCCAAAGACACCAAACATGAATTGTTTACCTGTTCCTATTGGGAAGTTAACTCATACATAATTGTATGGGAGAAGCAGGCCTTGCAGTAGTGAAAAACAAGTGTTAGAGTTTTTCACTACCAGGGCATGTAAAACGTAAATTTCTTGTCCTACCTTTTTAAACACATTTCACCGTGGTCTGTGGGCTGTTTAGGACCTACCCTAAGGGTGGCTTATATATATTAAAAATTAAGATTTGGGCCTGGCAAAAGGTTTATTTTGCAAGGTCAAAATGCCAATTTAAAACTGCACACACAGGTTGCAATGACAGGCCTGAGACAGGTTTGCAAGGCTAATTAAGTGGGTGGCACAACAACAGCTGCAGACCCATTAGTGGAATTTAATTTACAGGCCCTGGGAACATGTAGTACCCCTTTACTAGGGACTTTTAAGTAAATTAAATATGCCAATTGGGCGTAAGCCGATTTCTAGCATGTTTAGGAGAGAGAGCATAAGCAATCTGTTTAGAAGTTGTAAAGTGTCCAAATGCCAGCAAAAACAAGTTCAGCAAAAAGTGGAGGGTAAAGGCAAAAGGTTTGGGGTTGCAAAAAATTAGGGTCAAGACCTTTTTTTTTAATTACCCAGAACTAACAACGGATCAACATTCTACCAATTTGAGAAAAAAGTCCTTTTTCCACCCTACAGCATCTTCGGTTCCCCTGGTAGTACTGGCATTTGAAAAGGCTGCAGTAAAGAATATAGAAAATCTATAATGGAATATCTCAACCTGACAAGAAAAGAAACATGTACACTGGTCTCATTATGTAAACAACACAGTTGGTTATAAAACAAGCAGAGAAAGGCGGTGTAATAGTCATCCAATCCTAGGATGACTACAGTGAAGCATGCTTGATATTATTAATTACAACCAAACCAAGAATACTGTATTCTATACTCTGCCAAAGATTCATAAACATTGGTCCTGTTCCCCCACCACCCCAGGACCCACCCCCCACCCCCCTCCTCCGGCCGATCCATAGTGTTTGGGATTTGGTCTGTCCAGGAACCTTCCCCACAATTTGAGGATTGTTTTTTAAGACCCATTGTTACTGAGAAGAAATCCGTCATTAAGGACACAAAGCACTTACTCAGTATCCTCTCTGATATAGTCTACAATCCAGCAACAGAAATAATGCTATGCTTGAATGTTGAGGCCTTATACACCAGCATTCTGCAAGCAGAGAGCCTGAGAGTTATTAAGAACCTGCTGAGGAGAAGACAATGGCCTTACAATACCCCAATTCCATTGATATTGCAATTGGCAAGGTTGGCTTTGACCAAGACTTACCTTGCTTTCGATGAAAAGATTTACTTGTTACCACCAGATAAGTCAATGAGAAGCACCATTGCTCCCAGTGTGGCCTGCATGTATGTCCATTGGTTTGAGGAAGAACACATCTGGACCCACTACGCTTTCAAACAAAATGTAAGGCTTTAGCCCCACTATAGAAATCTAAAACAAGTGTTAAAACCAGACAAAACAAAAAAATATAAAAAACATGATTGAGGTACTCAACATTGGTCTGTACATTAGTATCCTTTTTTTGGCATGTGGTTGGTTCTAATACGTGAGTGCCTTGCGAGAACCTTGGTCCCACCTGAGAAGTTGACGTTCTGTCCTTGGCCCAAGCACATTCATTGCAACAGGGACTTATTCTGTAGGATATTCCCGCCTGAGCCCTGACTCAACTTAACATAGTAATATTTTTTATGATACTGAACATTGCTCTATATGGTAATACATTTTTTGTGGTAAACGACATGTGGGCTGTCCTAGTATATAAGTGGTTTGCAAGACTTTGGCCCCGGTTGTGTAGCTAACGTAATATCTGTTGCTCAATCACATTCATGGGATCAGGTGCTTGGTCTATAACATAATCCCGCCTGAGTTTATTACAGTAATTTATCAGGACTATTTATTCTTTAGGCTTCAAACAGTGATTCCACACTGGATTGTGGCTGGACCCTGAAAGGACACTTCAGAATCTATATTCTTCTGCATTATATGGCTTGATTGAACAGGACACAACTTCTAATTTCTTGCTGGCTGACCTGTGGATGGGGAGCTGATCGCTGCAGGACCTCGGGACCTCCTGCTGCTGTACTCTCGCTGAGGGCGACGACTGCCATAGTTATCATGGACTCCATATCCCAGAACCCTCTGGGCTGCGCACATCACTGACGCCACTCTAGAGCGCCTGGAGGCGCTTAAATCACCACAGCAACTTCCGCGATGTGGGACGTGCGCGGGCGTGCCCAGGCCAAGGGCGGGCATGTCCGCACCCTTCGTAGCCCGGAAGAGGCTGGACTGGGCTATCCCCCGAACATTTCAAGATCTGTAAGGAGATTATTATCTTTATACTCTCTTTTGTCAGAACATTGTATTTAGATTGACTGCTTATTTCCTTACTGGGAAGTGGATTGGGCGTGCCAACCCGCACTTTGCATAGTAATGTCGGCACGTGCAGGGAAGGGGAGGAGGGCTGCGGAACACTTGACCAGTTTATTACTAGGGCACAATCGGTTCTTGAGCATGAAATAGCCCTGACAGAACGTCGTCTGTCTCTCGAACCAATGTATGTAAGACGATCATCTTTAGGGCCTATAATGTCTATTATTTCCCAAAACCACTTAGAGAGGCAAGCTACTGCCAACCCACATACTAATGTGGGAGACAGTACAGAACATGAGGCGGGGAGTACACGAGTTATTCCAGTGTTAAATTAGGCTTCCCCACCTGGTTTAGCGAATACCTTGGTCCTGGAGGACGCACCGACTAACGTCCTACTACATTCCTTTACAAGGTCCTGTGCGTAAAATAGTATAAAAACGCATAAGACTAAGCAACCTACAGGACCATCTACTACTGCTAAGAGGAAGCGGGGATGGGGAGCTTAGAAGGGGAGATGCCCAAAGATGTTAAAAACCCCTCAAAAGTGTCTACTAATATTAATAATATTGTAAAAGAGGCTGTGATCCTCCAAGACACTGTATCGCCACACCAGGAATTGTCATCTACCACTCCTTTAACGCTTCCGACAGCAAGGGTGGTTGATTTAACCCTCCCTTTGCTCCAATTACCTGAAGGATTTATGTCCCAAATGGAACAAATGATGAAGTCCCTAATTCTACCGCGTTGCAGAGAACAAAAGTAATCCGCGAAAGGCTGGAGAGACTTGAGCTGAATAATATTGAGCACTTTGGTATGTTAAAAAAGCTAGCTGAGTGTTCAACAAGAGACAATACGGGTGATGCAAATAAACTTACAGCACCCGTAGTGGGAACAACCTCACTCCCTAACCCGATTGCAACTAAGATAATTCCGGTGGAACCTGGTAGTGATAACCAAGCCCCTATACCTCTGGGAAGTCGAGCAAGGGTCCCGGCAAGAAGCTGCCAAGGGGTGAGGGAGGAGAGACAGACGAATGAAGATGGAACCAGGAGACATCACTGGGAGTAAGGGAACCTATTAATTCTATAAAGAGAAAACTGATCTAAATCGCATTGATCTGCCACCGGATTCCTTCCCATATGTGGGAACCAGAGCTGAAGAATGATAAAACAGAAACTTACCCAGAATTGAAAAATAATTTAACATTTTGGTTAAATAAGTATAGACCCCTCCTGAGTAACATTGATGGGGAAATTCTGTACGCCCTGAGAGTAAGCTGGGTCGGGCATAGAACTAATGACTTAGCTGGGGATTCTGTTATCGTCAATTTCAGGGATCGAAGGGTAGTTGGGTACATCTGTGACCGACCTTATCCAAGCGATGGGAGAGGCATACCTACTCAGGATCTGACCTATTTTTACAGTCCACCTCCCATGGCATCGTCTAATTACAACCCCTTTGGGATGCAATGAGTAGGGACTACGGGTAGACCTAGGAACTATTATACTATCCCTACTATGAATCGATTTGAGGAGTTATCTGGCCTCAAAGGTGTAGACTGACTGAGAGGAGAAGGCCCACGTAGACTAGATGCCCTGGGTGTAGGGGATGACAGACCAGTGAGTGCCTGTAACAAAATGATCCTTGAAAAACATCTGGGGAAGCAAGCAAGGCCAGTTTGTATTAATTTAGACATTATACCCCCTCCGTATAGTTTGGGAGAGGAATTAAATTGGGGTATTGGCGCAAACAAGGAGGTTATGACCACTGAATCTTTTGATGGAAAAGATTGGGGGAGTAGTTGTGCACATATAATATCCCATGTAAATGGACCTGACCCTTATCCCCTGCTCGATAAACTGACTGATACAATTAAAGGTGATCTTTCAAATAGCAGTGTCCAACATGTTCGTACTGAGGTGGTACAAGTAGCAGAAGTCAATAACATAAGATTAAAAGGCAATACATTAGACACAGGGACAGAACCTAGCTTTAAACTGAGGTCCTGGAACATAGCAGGTATAAAAAAAACTTAAGCGACCCCACATGGCAGGATTACATTAAGGATTCTGAAATTATACTATTCCAAGAAACTTGGGCGGTTGAAAGCCAGTTTAAAGTTGGTTATAGATCATTTAGTGTACCCGCAATTGCCGCAACAAAAGGAAGACCCTCAGGAGGT
This sequence comes from Lissotriton vulgaris, assembly GCF_964263255.1. Taxonomy (NCBI): domain Eukaryota; kingdom Metazoa; phylum Chordata; class Amphibia; order Caudata; family Salamandridae; genus Lissotriton; species Lissotriton vulgaris. Next base: position 41,612 of record NW_028251505.1, read on the forward strand.
CTGGCGATATGGACAAAAATCATGTTAGGAATTAATTTTAAGCAAATCGATTGCAATAGCCTGGATATTCTGGGAGTTAAGTTAACAGGCCCAAATAAAAGAGAAGTTTGCATCTTAAATGTCTACAGTAGGCCTCTGGTGGCTAACAAAGAAGCACAAGTTATCGAGCAATTAGATAATATCATTTACATGCTCGATCAGGGAACGTTGGTAATTATTGGGGGGGATTTTAATCGCAAATTCGAGCCGATATTAGGCCTGGAAAATATTTTTGAGCAAGAGGATAACGCTAATAATATTCCTGGAATTGAGACCAGCCCGGCGGTGCCATGCTCAGCGGCGGCAGCACAGTTACTGCGTCTGACTGCTGCTCATGGCTTACGTGCTTGTAGACAAATTATTACGGCTAAAAACTCCCCCAACACCAAAGACATTTTCCTGGGTGACTTCAACCTGCACTGGAACGACCTTAAGGATCCCCATGTCAACGCCATTAAAGATCTTATGACCGATCTAGCCGTGACCCAAGCTTGCCCACTCCCCACCCGAAAGGGGCTACTCTCGACTGGATCATCTCTAACGAGAAAACCGTCAAACTCATATCCATCGACCCCTGCGACTGGTCAGACCACCATGCGATCACCTTTCTCTTACCCTGCACCCTCAAAACATGGGCTCCTCAACCAGTGCTACCAAAACTCTGGGTCAGAGACACCAAAAACCTAGACCTAATTGAACTTGAGTCCCGTTGTAAATCCGACCTCCCCCCCTCCTCACATCACCTCAGTCAGTGACCTCAATGATCACTACACTGCGTCCATGTCGAACATTCTGGATGACCTAGCCCCTCTTAAACTAAAAAAGGCTTGAGTCAATGATAGAAACCCTTGGTTCACCGGTTCCCTCAAAGACGAGAGAAGATCCCTCCGACAAGCCGAAAGAATTTGGAGACAGCACCCATCGGCAGTTCACCTGAAACTTCTTCGCCAGGCCAGAAATGCTTACAACAAAAACATCCTCAATTCAAAAAAAGAGTTTTTCAGAGCGGAACTAGGAAATGCCCAGAACAACCCTCGGAAACTCTTTGAGATGATCAAACTCCAATCAAACAAACTGTCCAAAACAGCGAAAGAAAACCCCAAGTCTCTCATCTCCTCTGAAGATTTCTCCTCGTTTTTCGCAAACAAAATCCTAACCTTAGGTACCGAACTCAAAGCTGCCTCACTCCCCCCACCTAACATTGACCATCTGCCTCCTCCATCACTGCTACCGACACAGACCTTACCCAAGAATCTAGCGCACTGGTCCGAATTCTCACCCTACGATGAAGACTCTGTTGCAAATATCCTTTCCTCCTTAAACCCGAACAACCACTTCAACGACCCTCTCCCCTCGACCTGCCTTGCAACTATTACCAAATCCATCATTCCTTTGCTCGACTGCAATAATCAACGCCTCGTTCCGGCAGGGATCAATCCCGGTATCTCCCTGAAAGCAGGCCAAGTTCTCCCCATTCTGAAAAAACCATTGCTGGACCCAGCCTCCCCAGATAACTTTAGACCAATCTCCAACATTCCCCTCTTGGCGAAAGTGATTGAAAAATGTGTTCATATACAGCTAAGTCACCACATCAGCAACTTCCACCTACTCGATGACTGCCAATCCGGCTTCAGACCAACATGCTCCACATTGTCGATGATGCCCTTCAAGCCTTGGACCAAAACAAAACTTGTCTCCTAATCCTCCTTGATCTATCCTCAGCCTTCGACACTGTCAACCACGAGATGCTACTCGAACGCCTAAAACTTAGGATGGGCATAGATGGTACTGTACTTTACTTGATTGGTTTAGCTCTTACCTCCAAAACTGAACTCAGAGATTCCTAATCAATGGTGAACTCTCCTCCTCCTCCGTGGTCACGGTGGGAGTGCCGCAAGGTTCAACGTTGTCCCCCACACTTTTTAATCTCTATCTGGAACTCCTTGCCGAAATCCTTCGTACTGCAAATATCTCCTTCCATATGTACGCTGATGATGCTCAAATCTACATAAAAATCTCATCTCTTGCAGAGATCCTCACCCTGAATGAGGCCCTGAAGCTGACCGTCGTATGGCTCGCTTCAAACCAACTCAAACTCAATGCCAATAAAACGGAGTTCCTTCTCATCTCTCCGCCCAAGAGCAGCTCTGAGATACAGACTTTGATCAAAGCTATCACAGCCTTAAACTGTTCCCCGACCATTGTGGACTCTGCCAAATGACTGGGTATCACCTTGGATTACAACCTAAACATGAGAAACCGTATCAACTCAATGGCCAAATCTGCCAGATTCCACCTGAGCTACCTATGGAAACTGAAACCCTTCCTAGCTGCTCACGACCTAAAATTAGCAGTCCAATCGTTAGTTATCTCTCGGCTGGAATATGGCTGCTCCACCCTCTCCGGTTTACCCAAGGTCACTCTGGCACCCTTAAAAGCCTGCCTCAACGCAGCCGCTAGACTACTTACTGGCTCTAAAAAATGTGATCACATCACCCCTCACCTGAAAGCGTTGAACTGGCTTCCCCTAGAGGCGAGGATTCACTTCAAGATGGCATGCATCACGCACAAGGCTCAACACTCCAACTCCCCGGCGTATCTAGCACAGAAGCTTGCGATATTCGGAGGAAACAGAAACTCACGATCGGCTAATACCTTCCTACTCTGGCCTGCACGTTTTAAGAAAAAAAAAACTACAACCGGGCTTTCACCGGGACCGCCCCAAGAATATGGAACTCCCTCACGTCTGACATCAGAAGTATCCACTCCCTGGCACACTTCAAAAAAGAGGCTAAATCCTTCCTCATGGGTAAATTCCTTGGCTAACCCGCTCCACAGCCACCAAGAGACTTAGTACCCTGGTGATATCCTGTCTATTGTACGATCCTTTATTCCGTATAGTATACTGTGATATATATATATATGATCCATTCATTCTGTATAGTACACAGTGGTTTATTAATCTTTTCTTTTCAGTCCCTTAACCTAAAGCACCCCTGCAACATCCTCCCTAATGAATGACCTTCTATTCTGTAAATTGTTCCTATGTACAGCTTTCGCCCCTCCCTCCTTTGCACATCCCCCTATCGACTCCCTGCCTACCATTTGACCCTTGATTCTGTATAATCCTCTGATGTATTGTTTCTTTTCCCATGTGATAACCGTCCTTTCTGTATTACTCTATGAACCTGTAAAGTGCTCTGATACCCTCACAGGTCAAGTTTGCGCTCTATAAAACATTAAAATAAAATAAATAAATAAATAGACAGCCCAAGTCGGCCAACCTTTAAGCGGGGTAGCTGCAATAGCCACATAGATTATGTTATGGTTTCAATTTCACCCTGGCCGTGGCAAATGACCTTGTAGTGGAGAATCGTGTTGAGAATGACCATTATCCGCTTAGCTTGAAGCTTAGTATGTCACTATTTAATCTGTCGCCCAAGGGGAGAGATTGTTTTAAACATACTGATATTGACATTTTGACCACACACAATCGCAGAGCATTGTAGTGGCCTGTAGTATTGGGAAATGATACTATTGTTAAAAAAATCTACGCGCTGTATGTAGATGTGTTCTCCCCGTATATTAACTCCCCAGTACAGGAAATTCCCAATATGCAAATTCATGGAAATATGTCTTTGGGACTGGGGGAACTACTGACCAAAAACAATAAGCGAATAAAAAGGGGACAGCAAAATTCAGCTAAGGGGGATACATGGTATGACAAAGGCTGCCGAAACGCTAAAAAGGAACATATAGTGGCTGCAAAGAGTAATAGTGTGCAAGCGCTAAGGGAGAAAAGGAGGCGCTATAAGAGCTCAATTGCTAAGGCAAAGAAAGGTTGGGATGAGAAAATCTGGTCTGAATTGTTGAAAGCGTGTTAGGTAAATGACCAGGCCTTATTCTGGGGTCTGATTCTCGTATTTTTCCAAATTATACTCCCCTATTAACATTGAACCTGCTTTTATTAATGAAGATCCAGGACCTAATCTGAGTGTCACACCCCTGTTTTTTAGTTTGGCAGAGACCATCGAAGCTATCAAAGCAATAAAACCGAGAAAGGCTCCTAGACCAGACAGGATCCCGGTGCACCTATGGAAGCATAAAAATATGATATGGGCCCCATATGTTCATTGTCTCTGTAACGACATTGCCAAGGGTACCCCTATTCCTGTTACGTGGCGGGGCGCCGAGATTGTAACTATTTTTAAAAAGGGGGATCGCATGAATCCGGCCTATTATAGACTTATTAGTCTAATTGACGTTCTACAGAAGGTATTTGCGAGGCAGGTTTTAAGCAAGCTGAGTTCTTGGATTGAGGAGACTAGCACCCTATCCTAGTACCAAGCAGGTTTTAGAGAACGCAATAGTACAATCGACCAGGTGTTCAGATTTTTATTTATCATCTGGAAATACATTAAAATAAAGGGGGCACATTTGTAAGTGGCCTTTGTTGACCTCAAGGCAGCTTTTGACTTGATCCTAGAAACTTAATGTGATCAAGATTGAGGGACCAGGGTGTTCCTGGGGAAATTTTGGGACAGATCGTCAGGCTGCACAAGGCAAATTACGCTAGGGTGAGATGGGGCCCAAATGAAGAATTGTCAGATTGTATTAATATAAACAGAGGTGCCACGCAAGGATGTGTGCTGGCACCAACATTGTTCTCCTTGTACATTAATGATATACCAGATACCCTCTTGGGCTGCGAGCATCACTCTCCCAAGTTGGGCGGTGATCATGTGCCTGCGCTGTTATTTGCAGATGATACTTTTTTAATTTCACAAACACCCAAAGGATTACAAAATGTATTAGATACCTGTAGGTTTTACTGTGATGTTAAAGGATTGGAGATTAACTTGTCTAAAACTAAGTATATGGCAGTTAATATAAATGTAATTTGTACTTGTAAAGCGCACTAATACCCCAACTGGGGTGTCCTGGCGCTGTAACTCATAACGATGTGGAACACTGCCTGGCTTTTCCCTGTGAAATGCCCACTCCTGGGCACCCCCAAGGTGAAGCCAGGCATCCCAGCGCTGTTGGGGCCGTTGTGGAGATTAAGCAAGCTATTGCCCAGAGTTGCAGAGTGGGACCCATGATTAGAATAGGCATGAGGAGAGAATTATCAGGTCCAAGGAAATTGAGCCAAAGACCCGCCGAGGCAGGAATTGAACCCTGGTCCAGGGCCAAATCTCTGCATCAGGGTCAGCCGCTCTAACCATTGAGCCACACTTCTCCACATAGAACTTGTAAAAAAAATTAGCTGTCAACACTGAATCGATTGAACATGTCCACAATTTTAACTAATTAGGCATTACTACAATAGATACTAAATTAAATTGGAAAACCCAAATAGATAAAAGTAAAATGATCATCTCGCAGAATTTAGTACCAATAACAAGGCGCCATAAGAGTAGTCACTCCAAAGCTGTCTCCCCAGCTTTGGAGTTGTATAAATATAAAGCACAATCGGCCTCACTTTATGGGGCAGGGTATTGGGGCTATGCTGCCAAACATGCCTTTATGGTTCAAGAGAATATCTCTCTAAGGAAAATCCTAGAGATTCCACGGCGTACACCCCTACTTCCACTCATAATGGATCTGGATATTCATCGTACTGATGACCACGCGGGGCTACAACCCCTGTTGTATTGGGTCTGTGTGTGGTCAACAGACAAACTAGTAGATTACAGAGAAGCCCTAAAAGAAATTTTGAAGATAAAAAATACCACAAAGTTGGTATGGTTAAACCATATCGAGGACTGGTTGCTCAAGTTGGGGCTGAGTCACTACTGGGCGGATCCTGAGGGTCTTACTTTGAGCTGTAAAAAATTGCTAAAGGAACAATACTGGGCATTTGTCTCAAATTCAAAATTACAAAACCCGAACTTGGGGGTTTTAACTCTCAAGTATCTGGGAATGAAGACAGAGAGTAGATTCGAACCCTTTATGGTGGAAATTCTACCAGCTCTAGCAAAATCACTGTACTTAAAGTTTCGTTATGGCATATTGCAAATCAAAGCTAATACCGCGAGATGGGCATGTAACGAGGGTAATGTTGGTAAAGATGACTTGGCTAGATGTGAATTGTGTAGCAGTGGCACCAATGAGGATGAAGCACATGTATTATTTTTTTGTTCTGCATACACACACACTGTAGGAAAAAGTGGATAAAACCCAGCTGCCGCCTCCTGGGGTTTAGGCGTTTCTGTGAGGCAGAAAGAATCTTTAAAACTGAAACAACGCAATCCACGGTTTTTAGTGTAAGCAGTTTTCTCTTTTCTGTGGCGATAGTACGAAAGAGATGGGGTCTTAAGCTGTAATGCTATTTGGTTAGTTTTAAATAATGTAATTGTTTTAAAAATGTGGACCTTTTTTTATCTCTATTAGGAAAAGGGAGTAATAATGTTCCAATGAAATATTAATTGTAATCCTGTGATTGTAAATATATATATATATATAAATATTTTTTTTTTGATGAATGAATTATGGTTTTAGACTCAGAAATGTATTTATTGTTTTATAATCAAGGTCAAGGTTGAAGGCTTTTATTCGATATGCAAGATATCTTGCAAGCATACATACATATGAAGCAGCATTACAAAACAGTAAGTAAAATGTCAACATTGGGGTAGTAAGACAATAAAATAGGATATGACCCTGAATAAATTAGCTAAAAGATGAATTAAATTGAAATCGACAATCTCTTGCAACGTATCAACCATGAGCATTTTAAAAATTTGGAAACACCACAAACAATTGAAGGGGAGGTATCAGTCAATAAAATACTTAATGCAACCAAATGCCTGCGTGTTCCCAAGCATCTAAAAAGAGGTTTAAGCCAGTATCTCCTAGGATTAGTGTATAATCGCAAATCCCTGTGAATGAATTTCAATTGGTCTAAATGAATTGTGGGAAAATGGGCCGGAATGGAAAATTGGTTCTGTTTTTAACAATTGTATGTATATCTTTTATGGTTTATGTCTTAACCAAAATAAAGATTTTGAACTGAACTGAACTGAACTTTAGGCTTCAATCTGTGATTCCACACTTGATTGTGGCTGGACCCTAAAAGGACACTTCAGAATCTATATTATTGCCCCGGTTACTTACCGGTAATCTTCATTACTCCGAGTATAGTCTTCCTCGCCACATGAGTTACAAAGTGAGCTTTAGCTCCACAACAGAACCCTCCAAAGCAAAAAGAAACCACCTCCCACCCCCTCCCAACATGGCCGACCAGTCCCACCTGACCTCTATAAGAGGCGGGCCGGCCCAACCAATCAGCCTGATCTACCAAGCAAACAATGAAGCCGATAGCCAGACAGGGAGGGGGGGAGGGAACTCATGTGGCGAGGAAGACTATACTCGGAGTAATGAAGATTACCGGTAAGTAACCGGGGCATTACCTCCTCGTTAGTCTTCCTCGCCCCCTGAGTTACAAAGTGAGCCAATACCCAAGCCAACAAGGCTTCATTGATCACCAGAACAACAACACCACACGGTGATGCAGAGAAACCAACCCAAGGTTGATGTAAAACAACTGAAAAGAAAACAGGGACCACAGGAAACCTGAATTCAAGACCTCCAGGAAGAGGAGGCCAACCAGGAGTCGCAGCTCCAGCACTCAGAACGGCCCCAGCGTCGTCCCCCCGGGACAGCTAGAGACCCACCTACCAGGCGGGGGACGACCACGCCAAAGTCAGATAAAGCTCCACAGAGGAGACACCCACTAAGGGGGCCCAGGGAACAGAGCCACACCTCGCGGACAAACCCTGGGCCCCCGCCGGATCCACCGAACCCAGCGAAGCGTAGGGAAGGACGCCAGCCTGTGTAAGCCCGCGAACCAAGGTGGAACGATGGCTAGCGGCCCGAACGAACCGGGCCAAAAGACAAAATACAGGCCAACCCACCGGGTAAGGAAAGACGTGCGGCCAAGAGAAGCCATAACAGCACGCCGAACAACCAGCACGGACAATGGAGGAACCGCGTTGGCCGGGAAAAGCGGTAAAGGTACCACCTGAGTCCGAAGGCCCCAGGGAAGGAACCCCGGGAAGGACACGGGGGACATGCCGGAGGAACAACCCCGACCGGCAAACCCGCAAGAAGGGCAGGGAGCGGAGGAACGACCCCCGCACGCCCATCCGCCCAGCCGACACCCTCGCCCCCAGGGAAACCCACCGAAAGGCGAGGAACCGCAAAGCCACCGAGGGCCGGGGCCAAAAAAGGGCGGCGTAGACCGAGAGAGAAAATACCTGTGGAACGCCTCACGAATTTGCGAGTCACCCTCGCGCAGGGGCCCTGCAAACCTCCACAGTAACGTACCACTATTAATATATATGTGCAGCCGAAGCGAGCACCCAAGGGGGAGACCGGCAGAGCGCCCGTGGGCGAAGGACAAGCAACATCGGAGCCAAGCGAGCCACCAAGGAAACCAGGCCGTCGAACACCGGACGGTGGAAGGCCCGCAAGTCCGCCCACCGGGCCCACAGGAAAGAAGGGGCCACGTACCAGGAACACCCCCAGACCGGAAAGACCCGCAAGGGGACCACGGAGGCGGGGACAGCACCAAGCTGACCGAGCCAATGCGAGAAGGGCGCCCAGCGCCGGGCAGAGGCAGAGCACGTGGAAGACCTGCGGGAACCCAGTGGCAAGCCACAACCCCGAGCATCCGCCCAAGAACCGGGCCTGCCGAAGGAGGTAGGCCAGCCGACAAGAGCCGGCACAACACCGATGCCGAGAGCGGGGGACCCAACCATGGTATGGGAAGATCCAGGATCGGCCAGGAGGCTCGAACCGTCAGCTCGCCATAGGAGAGGGCACCCGGGGCGGCGGACCCCGCCGGGAACTAAAAACCGGAACGCACCACGACTTGCGTGGCAACCACGCGCGGGTGCCAGGCACCACACCACTGCAACGTTCCAAAATAAGGCCATGCGCTGCCGAGCCGAGCGCCCCTGAACACTCCGGCCCTGCCCAAGCGCCTCCTGCCGAGGATCCGCGATCTCAGAGGGCACGGGGGAGATGCGTACAGCAGACCGAAAGGCCACGCGAAGGACAGGTAATAAGGACCCGGAAGGAGGAGAAGAACCCGGGCCGGAGGGCCGAGCCCCCCCTCCGTGAACAGAGACCTTGGAGGCAGACCGAGCCGAGGCCCTCGGCGTCGAAACACCACCGGGGCAGGGCGAGACCATGCAACGAAGGCCATACCCGACTCCGTCGGACCCCGGGGGAAGACAGCCCGAAGGGCCAGGACCGGTGACACCCCCCCCAGGGCGCCCAACCCGGCCAAGAGCCGGGGACCTAAGCACCGGCAAATGGAAGGCCACACGAAACCGTGCAGGGGCCAAGCCAGTCATGCCTTTTCGGACCCCACTTGCATGGCTGTCTGGCCTGTGGAAGGTTCCACAAATGCAAGCCAGGATGGCCGAGTGGTCCAAGGCGCTGCGTTCAGGTCGCAGTCTCTTCTGGAGGCGTTCACCAAGTGTATTAAAAGTGCCGCGGAAGCGAGCACAGCAAAAAGACGGCCGGCCAGGAAGACCTCCAGCAACCCCCCGAAGCCCGAGGTGCTGAGCGGCCGCAGGAGAACCCAACGACCTCCAAACGACCCGGCGCCAAAGGACGCCCCCCCCTGAAAGAACCAGAGGGACGCACCGGGACCAGGCACACGCCCCCCCGAAGGAGGACAAGCCCGAGACGAGGACCGAAGGGACCACCGGACATAGGCCAGGAAGCCGACGGATGAGAGACACCGCCAGATGTGAAGCCTCACTCCCATGGGGGGGGGGAAAAAACGAGGCCGTGAGGAAGCACACGGCCAGACCGGGAACCCCCAAGACCCACACCCGGCGAAGAAGATCCACCAGGCGGGCCCGGTCCCCCCCCCCCTAGGGCCAGAACGCCAGCCCAACGGAAGAACTCGCATCCGCGAGCGGGAACCCCCACTCGCAGGCTTTTACAGGCGAGACACGGGAAGGAGCCGGGACCCCAACCCGTCGAGACGGTGGGACCCCGCGGAACATCCGCCAGACTAGCCAGCCCGGACAGCAAGCCCGAAGCGCCCCAGACTGTCAGTACCTAGGGGCGAAAAAGGGAGCGGCAGAACCAGCACGAGACTGGTAACAGCCGAAACTCGGGCCAGGTCCTTCACCGAAGTGCAACACGATACAAAAATCGCGCACAATACCCCAGCCAGGGTACAAGGCGGCAGTACGAAAACCGCTGTTTCCAAACATAACCTATGTCTTCGGAAAGTGCCATACACCACTACGGGTATCTTGGCGCTGAATAACAGATGTTCGTTGTTACCCAACTCAAAGGAACAATATTCCTCGACCACAGATGGATGAAAGGCTGAGTGGGCCAGTCGGTATACGAACCTGTGACCCTGAGGACAAACCCCAGCCCCTGCAGTAGCCGCAGCAATCCACAGTGCCACCCGCCTCTCTCCCCAAGGAGGAGACCAGGCAACCGAAGCCCCGAGGGGTCATCCAAATCCCAGAGGAAATAAACAGCTCCCAGGGATTTCGAACCCAAGCCCCACCGAGGCAGGGAAACGAACCCCGGGCCTGGGCCAGACCTCTGCCAGGGCCTGAATAGCCTCGCAGCCGAATGGGAAACCACGAGTGAAACACTCGAGACCGGCGTAACCAGACGGCCCAGTGAAGAAACGAGACAAAATCACAGGCCGTATGGCCGCCCGTAGAGGGAAGAGTACACTACCCCTCCACAGCGTGTCGTATGCACACAGCCCGGAATTACCGGGTTGATTCCAAAACTTTGTGGAAATGTCCACCTTGGGACACCCCTACAGCATAGGCGGGATCCGAACCCCGGCCTGTGAGGGCTGACCGCACCAAAGTACCAAGACCCACCACTGAGCTATAGCTCCGAAGTACACAGGGCGCCAGAAACAGAACCCAGACACAAGGGACCTGACCCCAGGACGCACCGCGCCCCCATAGAGCGCGCCAGCGCAGCACTGTAAGTCTGGCCAGTAGTCAGGACACATGTAGAAGCAAGAAAGCACCTTGAGATGCCTGCCACCGTCAAGACCCACAGGGTCGATATACAAAAAGCAGTGCCCTGGGAACTGAAACAAATATGAAAAACGCCCTTACCGAGGAGCGAACACCGGCCCATCGAGGAGGGGGCAGACGCGCCCTGCACGCCGCGTCCAAGACGCTGAGGAAGCAGGATCCGCACCAGCCCGATGAAGGACCTCATTGGCCGCACCTGGCGGCAACCAAACCCCGCCCTCGAGAGGCGGGAGGTGGGAGGTGGGAGGTGCACGTAGCCCAGCGCGGCAAACCGCCGCGACCCGTAGGGGCCAAAATGAAGGGAGGCGGCAGCGCACAGCGCCGCGAAAAACCGAGCTGACGGGGGGGAGCCCCCGGACCCGGACCTCAGAGCCCCGAGGACCCGCCGACCTAAAAGGTAGGACCGCCCCGAGTAGGGAACCTCGAGCCGTCCCGTACATGATGCACGGAAAGCTCCAGCCCGATGTCCGCCAATCGTGATCGTCACTCCTCAGGCACAGGGATCCGAGGAGGTCGGACTCCGTGGGGCAGACACATGCAAGTTTATGCACCTTTTCAAAATCACTGCCTGAAAACATCCCTACCACACAGGCAGGATTCGAACCCCGGCCTGTGAGGGCTCTGCGAAGGTCAAGCTCACACGCGCCTGTCACCTCAGACCACTCGGCCAGCCTGTCGGCCGCTGCAGAAGCGCCGCCGGCCGTACACAACCAAAAGCAGTTAACCTGCGCACAGGCTTGTCTCAACCCCCTCGTGCGCTAACAGCTGCACCGGGAGAAGCAGAAACTCAAACGTAGGCAGAGCCACAGCGCCACCTGTTGACCCGAGTCTGCGCCCCTCCCCACCATTATAGTGGGAATGGCGGCCATCAGTAACAGAAAGAGAACACACTCATTCGAAGTGATCTGTCTCTTGGGGCAGTCAGATGTAAGCACTCACATCTCGCGGCCATTAGCCGAGTGCATTTCCAGGCGGCCCAAAGCCAGGACCGAGGTACTGACAGACTTGGCGCAAACTCCTGACAATGCAACAAACGGAAACCCGAGTCCCACACTGGACTCGAACCTGGGTCCCCGGCTACAGCGGACCTCCTAGGCGTAGAGTCACCGCTGCTGAACCCCACCAACACGGTAGTGACCAGGCGGAAACAGCACCTGAATAGCCAGGAATACAAGAAACACCTCTCAGAGGGGTGTTTCAACCACCCGCATGTAACCACATACAGGAGAATGCGCAGGGCCCAAGCGCCCACCTAATGGGTAGGGCCCCACAGTAACGACCGGGGGAGCCACGGGAATGTACAGTCACCCCACACCCCCGGCCGCCCCCCCCCCCCCTGTAGACCCATGGCACGCTACAGCAGCACCTAACCGGCCCCACAGGACCGGGGGAAGGAAGAGGGGGGGGGAATTTTTAGGCATAAGGTACCAGAGACCGCTAGAGCAGGTCCACAACCCTAAAACCCCAGGGACAGCTCACGCCGGCCTATCTTACCTGAACAGCTCTCTGGAGAGAATCGTGCAGAACAAAAAAAACAGGCTGATTGGTTGGGCCGGCCCGCCTCTTATAGAGGTCAGGTGGGACTGGTCGGCCATGTTGGGAGGGGGTGGGAGGTGGTTTCTTTTTGCTTTGGAGGGTTCTGTTGTGGAGCTAAAGCTCACTTTGTAACTCAGGGGGCGAGGAAGACTAACGAGGAGGTAATCTGCATTACATGGCTTGATTGAACAGGACGCTAGCCTTGAAGTAGGTACCTAAATTTCTTCCTTATTGATTTTAAACGAATCCCACCTGCAGTAACTTATGATAGCTATTCCATCCTTAGATATGTTCATATATTCACCTGACTCAGCCCCACTGGGCTTCCCTGGATTATCCTAAATGCCAGCTTAACCAATGGTTTTCCACACAGCATGAATATGCATAGGTCTTGCTCACATGCAAGAATAGTGTGCACCATCACAATTCACTTTCCATTTATAGGGGATATTCAGCTCATTCCACCCCCACAGACCTTGGCCCAAAAGCGCTAGTGATGAATATGATGCATGCTTTCTAGGTTCTGCATGCTATGGACAGTTTCATGATTTGGCATTATCTTCCCTTAATACTCCTTTTTCTCTTCTGTCCCCTTTTTACCTTTACAGGTGTTAAAAATAGTTAATTTACTATTAGGTTTTGTTTCAAGTAAATTATTAGTTGCCTGATGATGATCCCACATTATTAAGGGATCAAAACATAGTCGACCCACACTCTGACCCGCTAGACTTTGTAGATACTTTCTCCTTGGGTGCAGAAGTGTTTTCTTCTTGAAATAAGTGACCATAACTTTGAGCATAATTACTGGTCATACTTTGTTCTCTGCCTTTATGTTTTTTATTTTTTTGTTTTGTCTGGTTTTAACACGGTGGGGTTATATTCTTCAATGTGAATTTTACTTACAAAATAAAATATTTTCCTTATAGTCATTGGAAGATTTGTTGGTAATTATATATTTCCAACAGTATTGTATTCACATTTATTGCTTAGGGACCAGAGTTCCTTTAACTACATATTACCCTTGGTCCCTAATAATCCTTAGGTTCCCTTATTTCCATAACGCTATAAAAATGAATCTTTGTCATCTGGCATGAGAATAAAGTGAAAACCATCTGACTAATACAATGGTTGAACAATCGTAATGAGTTCCTGTAGTTTATAATGAATCGAAATAAGCATGAGATCTCCTTTCTGGATAGTACCAATTAAGCAAATATGGGAAAACGACCAACAAAGCTACATTAAAACAACTGATAAAAACAGACTCTTACATTTCAAAAGCGCACAGCTGCATGCTTTAAGGGAAGGTCTCCAGGATGACCCATTCCTCAGAATCTGAAGGAATGGTTTAGAAATCGAGTATTAAAAAGAAGAAGCTTGTAGCAGGGTTTCCGTTCTCCCACCGAACTGTGCACAGAGATCTAGAACCTGGGTGAATTAGGGTGACCCAAAACTCACCTTAGTATCAGAAATCCCCTTACCGAGCTAGCTACAGTGTCTCATTGGTCATAACAAACTCCCAATGACTTAGACAAACCAGAACATGAACTTTAGTGTACCTCAGGTATCGTGGAACACATGAACACTCTTTCGCTTTATAATCATTTCAAACCACAACGGGGGGTAAAAGAGCACACGTGCAAGTTTTAAATATTTATTTTTCAATGCAAGGTTCTCAAACGCAGTATCTTATATAATACCAACATACATATTATAAAAATCAGAGTTATCAGCATAGTCAATAGTCCATAGTAAGCGAACGGTGATAGCATATTATAATGCAAAAATCTATGGAAATCTGTATCACCTATATTTCGCGCACCCTATTTAGCATACTATATTATATCTAAGAAGGTCTCATTTGGGTTTTAGCAGGGCGGGCCCATACCTCTAAATGTCAGCAGAAGAAGATCACATCATCAGCTACCAACTCTCTCCATGCGAAGCACCATCAAGTGTGTTTTTTGCATTCTCAGTAACTCTATCTTAAACCCGCGTAGAGCCCAATGTTGGCAGCAACATTATTTGTGTTATGTCTAATGTGGTGCGAGGATCAGGCCTCCCAGCAACCTTGTGTTAGGTTATTCTTAGAGGCTATAGTTCTCAGTGTGCAGACAGTGTACCGAGTGTACCAAGCACGACAGATAGCAGAGCAATAACATATTATTCTCAAATAAATCACATCTTTCGTCTAGGTTGAAAGCTACAATAATAATTATGTGCTGTGTGCAAACTGAAGCCGAAGGAAAATATGTTGTTTAAACATTTAATAAGCTCATGCTAACTTAACACAATATATAGAAAAGCAATAACTATATGACACCCCCCCAATGATCCGAGGACGGTCAAGAAACAAGCCAATAATATAATAAAGGCATAACATGAAAGCAGAGTTCAATAATATTGAGCCAAGCTAAATGTATGTATATGTATATAAAAATTATCAATACAAAAATATGTATGAATGCCTACAGTGGCCAAAAAAATTTAAAAATTCTCGAACTTGAGGCCTAATATAAAATCACAGGCCTAGAACATATGAAGTAGATTGTCCATAAGAAAAAATGACACCATTCAGAATTACTAAAAAGTCACGTGCCAGTATAGTGAAAGTCTTCAAAGCCACTCATGGGTGGATAGAATATGCAAAATAGGTAGCCACAGCTTCCAACATGAAATCACTGTCATCATCCGAAAACAGTTCAGCCATCCAATTAAGTAATGGGAAAGAACATACGTGCTCCTCCAACACCGGACCCTCTGGCAACATCAGAGGACAACTCGGTGGGTTCTCAAGAACGCTATGTGCCAGAAAATCATGCGCCGCTGCGGGGATGTCCCACTGACCCATTAGTCCATGCATCGCTGCCAAGGCCATAATCCTTTCGCCAGAACAAACCAACTAGTGAGCAACTACGGGGCCCATCAGGTGATTAAAATCGACTTCAGGAGATAACGGCAAGCAGAGACACAAATCAATGGCCCAGTCAAAATCGCAGCTCAGGCAATGAAACACAGGCTGGACACATGGGAAAGAGGAAAATCGAAATGATAATACAAATGCCGTGCTTAAGGTCGCAAGCGGCAGGGTGCCATAGTAATAAAGCATCCGGTTACGAAACAGCGTCAGAAGGGGCTGAGCGGCTTCTTGCGCAGGACGGGCATCCATGTTTTAGGAAGCAGAATAATATCAAAACGCCTGCAGCTAAAGCCAGCAAAACAGGGAATCCGCCAAACAAGCTCGAAAATATTGAATGGAAAAAAGCAGGGATAACACCAAAAATCTTTTCAAATGTAGTCACAAGACCACTGCTGACAAATTTTAAAAAATGAGCTAACCCAGACGTGGAGGAGGCATTAAAGATTTGATGAACTAATTCACAGAAATGAAACGGCAAGTCAGTATTTAAAAGTGCTTGCACCTCAGTGCGTGTGTTAGCTATGTGAAGGACATAAGTTTCACGGGCCGAGCTCAGAGCCACTTCTTTTTGAGGCAATAGAGCCCTTATGCGGCTCATACCATTGAACTCCGCTCTCAAGGTTGGGATGCACGGCCAGATGGAAACATCTGAATTCCCATGCGTGGGTGGATATAACACGTTCTTGCAACACACCACCCGTTCTGATACAGTAACCACATAGGCGATACCGGCCATTAACCCACAACACTCCTCGTTATTCAAAAGTAAATAACTACCGTTTGTCAATAAAGTAAATGTGGGAACTATTGCAGGAACCGGTGTGCCTTTTAAAACACAGGCTAAATTAGGCCGGTCCTGATTACAAGAACCATGCAACTGGATGTGTCTGCATATCAGTGAACGGTCAGGCGACTGCGTGCATTCTTCACCATTCAGATTCACTTCCTTCCCATCCGTCAGGCATCTGTACGCGTATGGTAAAGACCATGCCTCATGTAGGAAAGCACTGCCTAGTGGTTCATAACGCCCTATAGCAATATATCGCATACAATTAGTAAATTTATACAAAGCAAATGGTAAAGTTATAACACCATGGAAAAGCCATGTAGCAGCAGCTGCCTCAGCTACAGAAAAGGGCAAAGATTCTAACTTTTCAATGTGCAACATAGAAAATGATGCATCCCGCATGGAAAGCATGCGCTGCTTGTCAGTCAAATTAAACGGGGCAAATAGGGATGACACGTTCATGTAACTCCAAGGAACGCGACCAGCTTTCAGAGTCTGTAGTGTCCATGCAAACTGCATCACAGAACGCAATTGATTTTGTCCATGGTACAATACAGATACTTCATCATTTACAATGTCAACCACAGAAGAGACAATATTGTTCAACGTGTAAATTCTGGAAGAAAGCATGTTAATACTGTTATCGACAACTGCAAGCACTTTTTCCAAATTTGCTTGGTCAATCGCCCCCAGGCGTTTAGCAGCCTCAATTTGTGAATATTTCCAAATTTCATTGTAAACTGCATAAATCCATCGTTTAGACCTACCATTAGCCGGGCCTTTTATAAAATCATTTAAATCCACATTATCATTTAACTGAGACAGATGTAGTTTAACTGCAGCTAACGTGGAATGTTGTAACCAGTTCTGACACAATTTCCCCACAGAGTAAGTAGTGACAGTATAATCAGTATCAAAACGTGGATCAGGTCTGACTTGTGTGAACCCTTCAGCCAAACCCAAAAAACGATGTTGGCAAGAATCAGCACTTCTTTGCCACATCAGCCAACCCTTTGGATCCAAACTGGATATATTAAAGGACGAATTCTGCAATAGAGCCTGTAACTCACGAATGGACAATTCAGTATAATTACCCCATCCTGAATATTCTTCCAATTCAGGGATAATTGGTGTAATTAATTTTTTAGAAGTAGCCAATCCAAAGCATGTTGTTTGGAAAATGGATGAATTTAGAAACAACATGTGATTCGGGATGAGACATGCACGGTGCAAAGCCTCAGTGCCTTGTACCTGCCAATCTTTGGTACCCCAAACCGATTTAAGGTCAATTGTTCCTTTCCAAAACTCGTAGCCATCCACAGCTAATCTGTCCAGAAGGGACTTCGAATACAGCATTTTTGTATCGGTAAGTCTAACTTTGGACATGGACTTTTGTGTCATTTTGAAATAAAATGACTCAGGATTTGATTAAAAAAAATCTGTAAAATAAGAATATTTTTTCAGAAATGTACTGGAGCTGCCTCCCAATGGGGCAGGGCAATGTTCTCACTGTGTGTAATTTACAGCAACCCTCCTGGAATTTGTCTTATGTAAAAAATGATTACCATAATGTTGAAAACAAAACAAATCAACATAATTAATAGAATCTAAATATAAGTCCTCAGCATCAAAGGCAGCATAGTATTTCAAATCAGAGAACAATGCTTCTACGGCCTGAATATCCCAATCATCAGAACGTATATTTTGTTTAATCACATCCCCCATGTTTACTCTAAGCACATTCGGAACATTAATCACTTCAGTGGGCCCATGTATTTGAAATCTAACCGCATCACACAACAATCCCATCATGGACAGGCCAAGCAGTAATGTTGACTGTATTCAAGTTTCGTTTCAGTCTGTTTGCTGAATGTGAAGAGGAAAGAGGGGCCAATGTTCCATTAAGGTACCGAATTCCTGTTCTTTCTTTAACATAGTGACCATCGATCAGGCGGAAAAAATAAAACACAAAAGCAATTGACATAAAAAGGTAAAATGAAAATAGAATCAACCAAATGTATGTCCAAGGGGGAATTACATTTTTTTTAAAAATAAGGTGGCATATTTTGCAATAGTTGAGGGTTTCTTTGAAAGTTCCGCAACAGAGTCAAAAGAGAATCTTGACTGGTCGGCCAAACGAGTCTGCAAATCTGGCATAGATAAGTCAGCAGGATAGGTGTAGTTCAGCTCATCAATGTTAGTAACAGGAATAGTATTTAATAAAGGACTGGATATGGCAGGCATCTCGAGGGACACCCCCTGTTCTGCACCAGAAGTAATAGCCAGCACAGAATGCCTCACCAAGGAAGGACAGGATATAGCCGGTGTCATGCTATGAAGAATCGGCCACCCTGTGTGTCTTGACATTGTCAATAGAGATAAATCTGTTTTCCTTACGACCTGGAAGTGGTGGTAATATGACTGTTCTCGTGCCCTTCACTCCAAGAACTCGAACCGGTGCACGATATGAGGGACCAAACTCTTTCTTGTTATCAATCTTCTCTCGAACCAGTTCTCCAACTTGGGGTAGCCAGCCAACTACCGGGATCTGCAACGCATCATCCGATGTGGAGGGCAAATGTTCCTTTGCTAGACTGTCTCTGGTCTTTTGTAGATCCTGTAAAACATTGCAATGTTCATCTACGTCAAAGGCCGTGGCCTGGGCCTTGCAGTCTAAACCGTCGAGGTCAGGGACGTACATCTTGATACCAAAGAGCATTTCGTATGGGGTCCACCCACCCAGAGACCTTCTAGGGAGATTATTAAGCGCACGCTGCACGCCATTGAGGTGGGCTAACCAGTTTCTGCCAGTGCCTATAACTCGAGCTGTCAAAGATTGCTTTAAGTCACGGTTCATTCGTTCAACTACACTATTTCCCTCGGGCTGTACGGAGACGAAAACTTGACTTGGACCCCCAACGAAACCATAGCATCCTTATATGCCTTAGAGGCGAAAGCCGGACCCTGGTCCGAATGGAAGGTACCACAGGCAAAAATCCCTACAAAGACTCTCAAATCCTTAATGACAGTCCGTGAATCAGCGCTCCGATGAGGCCAAACCCACACAAAGCGTGTGCATGAATCAACTGCTACTAAGATATACTTATATGCAGTATCAGAAGAAAAAGGACTGCAGTGATCTAAATAAACGCACCCCAGTGGTTTATTAGAAATGTACAACTGTGTCTGAGGCGGACGCGCAGCAGTTGAAGGTTTAATCTGCTGGCAAATGTCACATTGAAGGAGGTAATCGCGTGTCTGTTTGTACAGTCCCCGCCACCAGAACCTCTGTTGTAGCTGAGTTACAGTGGCCGAGACGCCCGCATGCGCAGACGCCACACCTTCAAAGAAGCCCTGCGATCCGAGTTGACAATTAAACGTTCGCCAACTTCAGGAATTTTCACATAAGGAACCTTATCGGGACTTAAGTGGTATGTGTATTTAGAAGGGAACCCCGCAGGATATTTACTTCCCTTCTCAGTAGCAGCAACCGCTGCCATGATGTCATCATCTATCTTACTTTTGGACCTCGTGACTGCTGCAACTAAGTATTTTGATACTGCTGACTTCGCTGCTTCATCAGCAAGCGAATTTCCAACAGCGTGGACCCCCACGCGCTGATGGCCAAGAGTATGAATTACAAACACGAGTGGCAACTTCTCTTTGAGTTCTGCCACTCAGACCCAGATCATTTTATGTTTTATAGTGCTACCTTTGGAATCACGAAATTCATTCTGAATCCAAAAGAACAAGTTCTCATTGTAAGACTGGACACAGTAGTAAGAGTCACTTACGACCAAAGTCGTCACACTCGGATCTGCGTACTCCAATGCAAGCATCAGAGCACGAAGCTCAGCCAATTGTGCGGTGCAGTCCCCAAGCGTCTGCGTGTGCACGACACTGGACTTGAACTCATCGTTCACCATGGCACCGACCACAATGGCACAAGCGGAAACGTAGGCATGTTTAGAGCCATGCGCAACCTGCGCCGAACCATCAGTGTAAATGATGCAATGGAAATCCTCCAACGGCCGCATTGCTAAAGGAGCAGGATGAACAAACTCATACTGTAAGAACTCCTGCGACCGTAAAGTGGCGTCAAAAATAAACGGGACATCCTGGGATGACAAGGATGCAGCCCATTGAATCCCCCGAGGGTGCAAAGCTTTAGAATTAGGTACACTGGCTTTCGTAACTGCCTCCAAGGCAGGACACGGGGTAACAACCAACATGCGTTTTCCCTGTGACAGGGCACGTTCCTTGAGAATTGCCATCTGCACAGCCGTCAAAACTTTCTCCACAGTGGAAAATCGCAATTCAGCCGAAGTGTACAAGTGTGACTTGTAAGCCATAGGTACTGTATCTCCTTCATTAAAATTTAGGTACGTGAAACCTACCGTCCCCGGGACAATTCTTATCACCAGGTTGGTCTGGTTATCACGAGTCTGTAAGTATTCAGAAGCGAACAAATGAGCTTGCAATGACTGCAGAATAGCTGAATGCTCAGGCAGCCAGCATGATTTGGAAAAATATGGTTGTATCAAAGCATACAAAGGCTTGATACGCTGGGCATATTCCGGAATGTATGTCCTCCCGAAATTCAAAAAGCCCAGTAAAGATTGTAATTTTTTCAGTGTTGTCGGAGAGCGCAACTGTGCGCACTTCTCCAGGAAGTGAGGAGCCAAGCCTTTTCCTTCATTAGTTAGTTCATAGCCTAGAAACAACACTGTGTATTCTGCAATGTGCGACTTTGCAAAATTAAACTTGTAACCCATGTCTGCAAAGTTACAAATAATACTGTTCACTCGACACAGATGCTCCCAAAGTTCGTCGTCTGTGAGATAGATATCATCCACATAGGAACAAGCATCAGGGTCGATCCTCTCCAACAGAGAGACTATGCGTGCAGAAAATATGCCAGGACTATTCCTATAGCCCATTGGGAGACGCCGAAACATTTTTGGACCCCGCCGCATGTGAAAGAAGTCCATTGGGAACCTAGACTGTCCAATGAATGGGCATAAAAACCATTGGAAATGTCAAGCGTGGTTTTGAACCGCTTACGCACAAGACTATTTACAAGGGCAGAGCCGTGAGTATTCTGTACTGCACAGTTACGGCAATGCGAGTTTAAATGCTGGTAATCCAAAACCAAACGGTAAGAGCCGTCCGGTTTGTTTACAGTAAAAAGGGGGTTATTCATCGGTGACACACACGTTTCAATTACACCTTGCTATTCCAATTGTTCAAGGATCGCTGCGACTGAAGCTTTGGCTTCACGTCGTATGGGATATTGAGGTTGAGGCTGTGGTTGAGACCGTAAAGGAATCTCGTGGTTCGGGGACAATTTATCCCAGCCACACTGATTACGGTACACAGCTGGTGCAAGCGCCAGAGCCCACTCTTCTGCAAAGTGCAGCGCTTCCACTCTCGAAACTGTGTTCGCGAAACTGGGGAGGATTACCTCCTCCCCTCGTGGAGCTGCGAGCACAAAAGGTGGGGGCCAGTCAGCCTCCGAAATGTCATATGTAGACGAAAGATTTTCCCAAAATACCCCTTTAACGGTACGCTGTATGTCACCTTCAATTAACAGGACAATTTTGAAAAGTCTATCAGGGGGAGCAACTCTTGTATCTGCTGTTTCAATCACAACATAAGTGTCAGTCGCTGTCACCTTCAGTAGTGGACGGAGGGCCTCTCTCACTATGGTAATCTCCGCCGCGCTGTCCAGCAACGTCAGAGCCCAAGTCAGATTCCGAAGCCTCGTTCTCACAATCTGGGGCATATCGATGCGCTGTCAAGGCTGCGACTTTCTTCTTGGCAAACTGCGGTCTCTGAGGCGTAGAGCCCTCCTGCTTGTCTGCACCGTTGCGCGGGCAGGGCTGACCACGTCCTTGCTGGCCACCCCGGCCCCTGCCGCCCCCTCCTCCACCAGTTGACGGAGCCGATGAGTCCTGAAAGGAACGCGGAGAGCGTTGGTCAGAAGCCTGAAAACGTTCAGCGGATTTAATCATCGCGCGGTCGCGCAAATCATAAACTCGTTCCGACTGCGCAGGCAACGGAGACGCAGGGCGCGAAACCTGTGGTTGTTGTTGTTGTTGTTGCTTACCCTGATTCTGTTTTTTAGGCCAATTTTGTTTTTTGGACTTGGGCTGAGCGTTCGCCTCAGAAGACTGTCCCTGGGGCTGCTTTTTCTCCTTATCAGAAAAAGTCTTAAGACCCTTGGCATTGCGGCCAACCATTTTATAAGCCGCCACAATTATCCTTGCTAACTGACGGGGTTTGTCCACGTCGGGAATCAACGCCAAGGCGTTAGCCACCTGGAAGTTCACTGCATCCCCCTTGACATTCGCAAGGATCAGATCGCAAACCATCTCAAAGGAGCCACACAGGCGCATACCCAACTCAACCGCTGACTCCGGTCCGTGATCATCCTGAACACGTTTAAGGACCGCAGACAGGTTGGACATAGACGGGGAGCCAAAGCACCTCGAATAGACTGCTGCAAAAGTCTTACCCCATGTTTCACAGTCAACAAGCTCAGGGGCCAAATCTTTCGGCAAACTAAGCGTAAGAATTAGTTGTTTTTCACCAGGATTCGTATTAGGAAACACAGCCTCCAGCTGGTCGAATTTCTCGGCAAGCCAGAAAGGAAAGTCATCCTTATCCTGGGGCTTCTTGCCCATTACGGAATTCGCCATGACAGGACTGATTTTAAAACCAGCCTGACCTGCTTGAAGCTGCGCACCCCTAGGTGCTGCGCCTTGAACATTACGACTCGTGTAATGAACAAGTGCCCTAATCACTTCGACTGCGACCTCGTGAAGACGTCGCAGGTCACCCACGTTACAAGTGGCGCGATTAGGGTGAGGAGTATATCCAGCCAAAGCGGGCCAAGGTGTACCCGGAATGGACAAAGGACCTAACCTCTGAGCGGTTAAAGCGTGTGGTAGGGCGCCACCAAACCAAACTCCATGCTGCCAAACATCAATAGGTACTTCCTGTGCTCTGTACGGAGCATATGCAGCAGGTACAGCTGATGGAGTGTATGAGTGGAACACACCAGAATTCGCGTCCACTGGCGGAAATGTCACCCACGAATAAAACAGTTCGTAAGGGTAAGCATGTTCCGCACTCACCACCAGAACCACAGCCAAGCCTTCCAAAGGTACATCATAAGTCCGCAAATGATCACGCACCGCAATGCGACTATGCAGCGGGATGTCCACGGCTTGTGCCATGACTGCACAGGAACGTGAAAAAAACAAAGATTACTTTGTAGCACAACTGGGTAGTAATTCAAGGAAACCGTTTTTAGATAGATTCAAGCTTGAAAAAGACCTATTTCAAAAATAGGTAGGTTTTTCCGACACCGCCGTTTTCCGGAAACGGGAATGAAGGGGTTAAGGATTGAATGATATACTACTCGAGTGTCATGATATAAGGCCAGCCAACGCTGGGCGCCATGTAGCAGGGTTTCCGTTCTCCCACAGAACTGTGCACAGAGATCTAGAACCTGGGTGAATTAGAGTGACCCAAAACTCACCTTAGTATCAGAAATCCCCTTACCGAGCTAGCTACAGTGTCTCATTTGTCATAACAAACTCCCAATGACTTAGACAAACCAGAACATGAACTTTAGTATACCTCAGGTATCGTGGAACACATGAACACTCTTTCACTTTATAATCATTTCAAACCACAACGGGGAGTAAAAGAACACACGTGCAAGTTTGAAATATTTATTTTTCAATGCAAGGTTCTCAAACGCAGTATCTTATATAATACCAACATACATATTATAAAAATCAGAGTTATCAGCATAGTCACTAGTCCATAGTAAGCGAACGGTGATAGCATATTATAATGCAAAAATCTATGGAAATCTGTATCACCTATATTTCGCGCACCCTATTTAGCATACTATATAATATCTAAGAAGGTCTCATTTGGGTTTTAGCAGGGCGGGCCCATACCTCTAAATGTCAGCAGAAGAAGATCACATCATCAGCTACCAACTCTCTCCATGCGAAGCACCATCAAGTGTGTTTTTTGCATTCTCAGTAACTCTATCTTAAACCCGCGTAGAGCCCAATGTTGGCAGCAACATTATTTGTGCTATGTCTAATGTGGTGCGAGGATCAGGCCTCCCAGCAACCTTGTGTTAGGTTATTCTTAGAGGCTATAGTTCTCAGTGTGCAGACAGTGTACCGAGTGTACCAAGCACGACAGATATCAGAGCAATAACATATTATTCTCAAATAAATCACATCTTTCGTCTAGGTTGAAAGCTACAATAATAATTATGTGCCGTGTGCAAACTGAAGCCGAAGGAAAATATGTCGTTTAAACATTTAATAAGCTCATGCTAACTTAACACAATATATAGAAAAGCAATAACTATATGGCAAGCTAAGATACTCACTGGGAAATTAATGGAGCGGAAATATCCATTGAATATAATTGAAAATACAAAGAACAGGGTATAGAAAAACCAAAGAGAAACCTATCTACTGGTTAGCAAAAGAGAGGTAAAGAAAGTTGTTAACCACATAGGGATGTATAGCAATGTCTCTACTCAAGTTAAGGAAGTTATTCTAAAACAATGATGTATTTAACTAGCACTTAGTCAACCTTTGAAAAAACACTCTTCTCAATTAAAAAGAATGAAAGCATTAGAGGCATTCGTGTTCATACCAGACCTAAGAAAATCTTCCACCAGGATCAGCATACCTCTGTGGGCTCTCCATAGGGTTAAAGGTCATTACCCCTGTGCACAATGTTCTATGTGCCCCTTAACAGATCATACAACAATAATAAATGTGGGCCTACCAGCACCAGGGGAACAACGCAATCATATTATAGCAATTCCAAAAGTGTTATCTATATGATTGAATGCCCATGCAAACTGCGCTATACAGGGATGACTTCGAGAAAATTTTAAATCAGTATTAGTGAACACTGTAGTAATACAAGGTGCCAAAGATCATCTGTGAAGTTGACAACACATTATATTGTGAAAAGGTACAAATATACAGACAATCGCTGGACTGTCATGATAAAAAAAAGTGCAAAGTGACAATATGACAAGGACACTACTTGAAAAGGTACAAAGATGGGTATCACAAGTTTGGTTTGAATGATGGTATTCCTTGGAAATAATTGTACTCATTATTATAAGTTATTATGAAGATTGGCCTCCTTTAGTCAAAACCTGTCTTTGATTTGAGCCAGTAGCTCTCTCTAAATTGTTCCTTATTGGAACAGCAAAAAATGCAGGGATCTGCCAAGTGGTTAAACAGAATATCCTAGACTATTATTCCAGCTACGTCGTCCTGATCCTTAATTTTTCAGCCATCTATATATATACATATATATATATACATATATATATATATATATATATATATATATATATATATATATATATATATATATATATATATATATATATATATATATATATATATATATATATATATAGTTTCTCTAAAACAAATAAAGATGACAGAGTTTTTATAGTTAGGAATCAGCATTTATAAAACCTTTCATGAAGATTGGTCAAACAATGCCAAAGTTATAGGCAAGTAAAAATACTAGAAACTAGGTCCTAACTATTACTACCTATTGGCAATTTCCAGTAGGTAATATATGTATATGGACAACAGGCTTGATGACATGTGATATTATGTCATAGGGGCGGTACCGATTTTAAGAAGGGGAGGGAATCGGGAGAGACGGTTGAGGCAACGCAAATCAATGTTTTTTCTTGCACTAGATTCGAAAATACCCAATGGGCTTAACACCAGTGAAGACCTGCACAATTCTTTATAATAACACACTGTTTTACTAACTCTCCATGAAATTTTATGAGTTTAGTTTATTTGGTCACTGATGAATCGGCAGTATAACAACAATAATATATTATATTGGAACGTTTTAGTATAATGTTTAGATGTAGCTTTATGTAACAAAATGAACAGGAGAGTAATAAAGAAAAGCATATAGATAATGAAACTAGACTTTGGGAGACCCACTATGGGAGGTATTTTACATGAGAGCACTAGTCACTTTAGCAGTACATGGTTTAAGCATTATTCAGAAATATATTTGACATCATCCACATGATCATCTGATGCACTTCCTCAGACCTTATAAAAACTTTCATACACCCACTTTAAAATACAGACTACCAATATCAAAACTATAGACAAACCAATAGCAGTTAGTACATATCCGCTCAGTGATTCATACGTCTACACATACATCCACCCACTAACCCATACAGTCACTTATACACACAGTCATTCATCAATGCAGCTACTGATCTATCCACCCATACACCCATATAGACACTTTCACTCTGCCACTCACCCAATGATTTACTCAAAAACCTAGTGAGTCACCCAAAGAATTAATTACACTGCCTTTTACTCACCTATACAGTTATACACACACCACGTCACTTATCCATACCGATAGGTACTGTCTTCAACAATTACTGATATAAGCACACACTTATCCATGGAGGAGCCACTGTCATAATCACTCACTGTCACATATACTCACGTATATACTCCAACACTCACAAATACTGCCTTTTACATAAGTAGTTACTTACACATATAACACTAAGACATCCATTGACCAATCAATACAGCTATACGTACACTCACTCACCCATACACTCCCTAACACACGCACTCATAAATGCATACACCCAGTGAATCATCCACTCATACATCAATGCAGGGAGTCACACACACCCCCACCCACACAGACTCTCAGGCACCCATCTAGTTTCTCAGACAACCAATCATTCTTCAATATGCCTTGGCATATATAGATATAATATTCTTGAACTTTTTAGAAACACTCATTCACTGGATGATGTCATCAGTGATGTCATCAGTGATGTTACTGAGCATGCCATGAGTGATGTAATATGTGACATCATCTTCAGTGCATTGCGGGGGTGTGAGTTATAGTTAGCTCTACTAACTATAATGGCTGAATTTCTCTGGTTTTGTACGAGTGAAATGTCCAACTAACTATAAGGTCCCTGAAACCTATGGGTTTTTCAGTGAATTTCTAAGGTTTACTTGGCCCTCCTCTAGGTTGATTGGACACACAAAGCTTGAGAACTACAGTCCCCATGACAAAATATATACATGCAATGTCCAGTAACAGCCAGACTCGATAAAAACACAGGTTTACTTATAACCACAGTGAAATTACAGCAAATATGCTCACAATTGTCTGTATATTTTTTTCACCTCACCTCACATTGAGGGGCATATGTAAGAGATCAGACTCTCATTATCAAGAGGAGAAGTACTGTGATGCTTGGGGGCTACCATTCCAATGTTCCCATGACCTTAGGCTGGGCTTTAAATGGGCCGGGTCTAAGACATCCATTGACCAATCAATACAGCTATACGTACACTCACTCACCCATACACTCCCTAACACACGCACTCATAAATGCATACACCCAGTGAATCATCCACTCATACATCAATGCAGGGAGTCACACACACCCCCACCCACACAGACTCTCAGGCACCCATCTAGTTTCTCAGACAACCAATCATTCTTCAATATGCCTTGGCATATATAGATATAATATTCTTGAACTTTTTAGAAACACTCATTCACTGGATGATGTCATCAGTGATGTCATCAGTGATGTTACTGAGCATGCCATGAGTGATGTAATATGTGACATCATCTTCAGTGCATTGCGGGGGTGTGAGTTATAGTTAGCTCTACTAACTATAATGGCTGAATTTCTCTGGTTTTGTACGAGTGAAATGTCCAACTAACTATAAGGTCCCTGAAACCTATGGGTTTTTCAGTGAATTTCTAAGGTTTACTTGGCCCTCCTCTAGGTTGATTGGACACACAAAGCTTGAGAACTACAGTCCCCATGACAAAATATATACATGCAATGTCCAGTAACAGCCAGACTCGATAAAAACACAGGTTTACTTATAACCACAGTGAAATTACAGCAAATATGCTCACAATTGTCTGTATATTTTTTTCACCTCACCTCACATTGAGGGGCATATGTAAGAGATCAGACTCTCATTATCAAGAGGAGAAGTACTGTGATGCTTGGGGGCTACCATTCCAATGTTCCCATGACCTTAGGCTGGGCTTTAAATGGGCCGGGTCTCACCGGTGCTAAGCACCAGCAGTTTTTTAAGGAGGCCTCGAAACGTGTTTCCATCGGGCTCTGTTTTAGCACAGACGGTCCGTTTTTCCTGGACTGCAGAGACAGCAGGCACATCGATGTGCGCGGGCTCATACTGCTCACTTCTCACCAGTGTAGAAGTTTCGGCATGACGGTATGCCAGGTGAGCGTTGTAGGGGAAGGGAAATTGTTTAAAGGAAGCCATTTTCTTTCGGGATTTCCCTTCTCTTTTTGAAACTCAGGAGCAGCAGCATTTTCATGGTGTCACCAGGGCTTTAAGTGGAAGCTTTTTCAATATTATATACAAGCCATAGTTGCTGCTTATTTATCTTATGCAACTAACAACCATTGACAAAGCTAATACTCCTGACTTGTTGTAGGTATGATGTTACTTGTTGCATAATATATCTGGATGCAATGACAGAAACAACAAAATACAAGTCAGGCGGCACACTATGCGAAGCACAGATTTTTAGTTGACGTTTTTTTAAGCCTCACCCTTAATTATATGTGCCACGCCCCTTTGAGAGACCCCCTAGTTTTTTCATCCCACTAAAAGCCCTTACCTTAGGAATGATGCATACTCAACAACGTAATCACACATCACATATGTGTAGTGAACCTGGCTAGTCAAACGACACGGTATACAAGTACAGGCACTGAATCGGCAAGTGTTGTGGAGTTGACTGGAAAAGTGGAATGAAAGTAGGAGAATATACCAGCATGTTTCGCTTGATGAAGTAAGTTAATCTTTCTCAGGCTTTGGACCGCTCAGTTTTTAATTCATGTGAGACAACTCATTCTTTCATGTAACACTGTAGGACATGCCTCATGTAGGCTTGATTTACAGGATGTTTCTTCTCTTCTCCCTGTGTGTGTTGACATGATTCATAATATTAGTATGTGACTACAGGGGCATGCCCCCTCTATTCCCATGTGGTAATAAGTAATTCCTAAGTGGGTAAGTCCTTTTAAAGAAATGCAATATCTGTGCTCCCATGACTAATGACTTACAAATGCATGGAGCGTTTAGTTTTTTCACAATGATTTGCTATATATCGTGCAGCACTAGCGACTGATGCATGACGTGTAGGGCCGTGGTGACCCTTCTATTTAATGATATCGCAGAGTGAATGCGAGTGCACAAGTACATGTAAGACCTAAGCTATTTGTTTCTTTTCACGAAGCATGATACAAGAAAAATGATCACAATCTAGTTCTAGAGATTATGTACAGTGAATTTCCACTGAGTGCATGAAAACCTCAGTTGTGCGGTCAAATCACTGAGGAGGACACAACCAAATTGTCAATAATGTAGAGTGATGGATGAAAATCTGCATACTATGACATAATTCTGGCTATCTTGCTTTTGGTATATTTTTACTCCAAAACATGAATCAAGACGCCAAGGCACCGTGTCGGTGAGTAGTAATGTTGAAGTCGGCATTTTAGTTTTCCTTTTTAACTTACCATCTTTTTGAGATGGTGGCTTGCACATGTTTTTCATTAACATGAGAAAATACCACACACGCATTAATTTTTATTAGAAATTCTTCTGCTGTCTGCACTATTCCAGGGGCACAAATACTAGAACACAATGTCCTGACTTTATGCCTTCATAGACAATTACTTTCTTTCCCTCCAGACCAAGTAAAGTTGTTATTCTGTGTCTGTAGTAGATTGCGATAAGCCCACTGTTATATTATTTAAACAGCATCCATTTTGACTTCGGTGGGAGGCCCTTTGCACCTGAATTATCACGAGCGCTGCAGTGAGTTGTGAATGAGAATCAGCCCTGCAGGCAGCGACATACATTCTAAGAAGGAAGAAAGCTCCACAAGTAGAGATGTGTGCAGGCTTGCACACTCAGACGGCATGCATTCGTTAATGCACTGAGGCCGGCGTCCTGAGACGTTACACCAAGGTATGGGATTAGATCATTCCAACTGGGCCTGGCAGAAGGATACTTCCATCATGCTCTCATTGATGTAGGAGTATTATTGATGAAAAGGAGCAGGGCTCTAGGGACAAGCTGTGAGCGAGAGGGGATCAGGGTGATCGCAGACAGGAGGAGTATGTGAAACGAACGATGGCCTCGCAGCACTCCCCGATGTCATTATTAAAAAGGAAGATACATGTCTACCACAGAAAGCACAGTTTAAAAAGAAGTGGCCGAAATTTCTGCCAAAAATGCCACAAATACTCAGAGCTCTTCTTTAGAAAAAGACATAAGCAAAAACTTTTACCGACAGCACAGCAGAGGTCACAATAGTTCACCAGACTTCTCAAGAGTTTCTGGTGGTGAGACCGACTGATGAATATATACATGTTGAAACTCCAGTTCAGCGTCAAAGACCTCCAGAAACAATTTATAATTTAGACATTCAAATCAAGGGTGACTTACCGCGTACTACTAAAGTATTATTCTGGCAGAAATTGATCACTGAACATGACATTCTCTAGGCGGAGGAAGATTGGCCACCGAAGTTTGATAGACATGTTTCACAAGGGGAGGATGTCATTTTACCATACTTTTAAAGTTCTTGCTCCTGAGGAGGTGAAGGCGGCATATGCTGCAGAAGGGGCCCTTGTGCAGGCTCCAGCTTTATATAGTAATCAGGCGGGTTGGGATAAAGACTCACCTTATCATGTTATACCTATAAGGTCCAGCGCACAGGTTCAGGTACAATGTCCTATTAAACATGAAGCTAAACATGCAGTTAGAGAGATTTCATTACAATAAGAATATTAAGGTGTGATTGAACAGTGTGTCTCCCTCATGAATAATCCATTATTTCCTGTGATTAAACCAGATTCTTTCTTATTGTAAAGTCTTATACTATAACCATTTTAAACTGTCACACAAGAGCGTTTGCTGTACAGAATTCACAAAGTACAGGCTTGATAAATATAGTTTGTAAAAAATACAAAACTACATGGGATATTTTAAATGTTTTTTTATGTTAAAATGTGGCAGCTGAATACAGGAATTTGACAGTGTTCCCAGCATTAGGAGCACAACAAAGATTCTGTGGGGTCCCAGAAGGGTATAGGAACAGTCAAGGTTCCAGAGTTATGTAAATTTTACAAGAAATGCACTCAAAAGCATTGTCTTACATTGATGACACTTACGTCACAGACAATGGTTTAAATGTACATTTATGGGTAGTAATTAGAGAGAGACCCCGTTCAACCCAGGGGATTAGAGTACTAGTAAATAGTGAGAAAGAAAAGATCCCTTGGTGACATAAACTGGCACAACAAATTGGTGTATAATTTACGCCAATTTAGCCCATATATTAGAAATGAATATTTAAAAACCAATTAGTAAATTCTATGATTCCTCTTTATTTTTTTAAAAAATTGAATATTTGCAAAAGTTAAAAACAGTACATTCCAAATGCATTCAAATACATGTACATTAAAACCACATTACATTAAAAGTGAACAATAAAAAACAGATTTTTGCTAAAAAAAAGGTTACTAATGCATATATAATCATCAAAGAAGGAGAAAGGAGAGAACAAAACAGACAATCCTATTTGTCATATATGTACATATCAGGGAACCTGATTATAGGAGACTGATCCAGGACACACTCTAATTTTAGTATCTATGGATGCAGCTCTGTCCCTTGATTATGTAAATCTAGGCTTTGACGCGTTTCGATGGTTTAATTACAATTGACCATCTTTTTCAAGACAGAATAGATACGTCTCTCCTATTCCAGGCACTGGATGTTTGCCACTTTCAAAGAAATCCTGTGAATAGACATACTTCAATAAGTATTGTGTGTAAAATAAATCAAACCTATCTAGTGCAATCACATTATTATTGACACTCATCATTTAGATCCATTGTAAGCCAAGTTCTGCACAGTCTATACTTAATTCATTATAATTTGTACCAGCATGGTAAAACAACTTGTTATGCTACTGTTTGCTATTCAGTTCTTATCTTTTTTGGGCTCTTAATGCTCATTCTCTTGACCCCTTCCATTTAGACAAGTGGGTTATGTGTGTCCAAATTTAATCGGACTACCTATTGCCTCCCACCCCCGAGGACACATAAGGGGCCAATCCGTGATGTTGGTCTTACTGATTTCATGTCTTTACCTTATATCATATTCGCTTAATACTTCTTCCAATTTTCATAGTTTATATTTTTGTTTTTCCGCCCATCTGGGTGGGATCTGTAATGAAATATTTTCATATCAATATACCCTTATCGTTAAATAGTATCTCGCCTGTATTTTTCTTTTTTCAGCCATTACCTTCTGTTTGTAGTTTTTCTGTCTATTCCTGGATATTATTCTCTTCTAAAAAAAAATGTATTTTGTGATTTAATCTACAACAGGAGAGGTTTTTGGGTTGTTACTCCACCTTGTTAAACTCCCTCAATTTTATTAACAGCAAGTCCTTTCTATCTTTGATTTTTACTTTTTGTTTTCGGATGTTATATGTGCAGTAGGCTTCCCTTCTTCCTAGGATTATGGTGAGCAGCGTTTAAGGTAGTGCAATCATTTGCTGCTTATTTCCTGACTCTGTAGTAAGATACAATGGCATATTCTGATGTTCTAATTCTTGATCCTATTATGCTTTCTGTGTACTAGGGCAAAAGATAAGGACAATAACGTACCTCCTTTAGTTTACGCTACTGTTTCCAAAACTCCTTCTTCCTGCTGGATTATATACCCTACTGATAAGTGGTTCTAAATCAGCAGGGTATATAATCCAGCAGGACGCTAAATGCCAAATGTGAGGAGGAGGAGCAGGAGGAGAAGCTGCTGCAGCCGCGACCGGCTTCCCGCAACCTCTCACAGCCTCTACAGCCTGCCCGCCCAGCGCTGCCAGCACCAGCACCAGCCTGCCCGTTTCCTTGTACCTCTGTGGCAACATCAAAATGCAGCCAGAAGTGCGGTCAGGTGACACCCAAGACAACGCACAGGAGAGAGCACAATGCAGAACAGTCATGCAAGCTATTACACTACTCGTCACGTGCACTCTCCCCTGCTCATCACAGCCGCTGATCTGCTCCCTAGACCTCACAGGCTCAATGAGGTCAGGAAGAACAAAAGTGACCATGCCACCAGGACAGGGGGGAGAAAAGGAAAGAAACACAACCCCTGCGCTCAGCACAGCACAGCACTGAACCAAAATTCAATGCAATAGACCAGGACCAAAGCGAGATAAAAGCACGGACAGGACTCACCAACGTTACATACTCCAGCCAACCCCAAATTCATACAAAATGTAACTTTATAAAGGATGCAGGTTCTGTCCTTAAATCCAGCAATGCAACCTTCAAATGCCTGCAAACTCTGCTGCAACCCCTACCGTCGCAAGCACCTTCCCCAAGTACATCGCCCTCAGTCGCACAAAGCCGCAAGCGTCGGGTCAAAGGTGATCACCTTTGACCCGACACTTGCGGCTTTGTGCGTCCGTTTTCCTTCGATCAAAATCGTATCCGGTACTAAACACCCTGAAATAAAATCTGGCTTGAATCACTTCTTGGAACGCAATTAAAGGGACAAGCTTTTAAATCCCTGAGGATATGAATTTACATATTGAACTGCACTTCTGAATGCTCGCAGTGCTATCTATGTTTTTATTATAAGGGTCATCCATACAGCACTAAAATTCTCCATCCTGATGATGGTCTTGGGATAAAAACATATAGGACCGAAACGTCGGCACACCAGTCCATGTCTACACTCTACATCTGACTTTCTGTTTATTCCAACAAGGAGTCAATTCTTCATTTTATTTACAGACTGGATCAATTATCTTATGTATTGATGGAATGATTTTGTCGCTTCCTTATACCTAAGATTCATTTTCAATTATTTTGACTACGAACCCTTGTAAAATATGAATTTGATTTGAAGATACAAATAATAAGTTTCTTTGAAATACTATTCCTGTGTTGCTTCTTATTATTATTTTTCTTCTTTCTGAATTTCATTTGATGAACAGAATTGTCATTTTCAAACTGTTTGATTTCCTCGGGGCTAGTGTGGTAGCTTCCATGAGGTTCTAAACTGTACTAATAATTACAACAGTGACTGATTTCTTCAGTTGAGGAGTCTTAGTAAGACAGACCCCACTACGCTGAAAAACTCTGATTTTCAAAATAAAACCCTTGCTGGTACTTTCTCTTAAATATACTACTACCACCCGGCGTCAGGGCTGGGGACAGTGTCACCAAAAAAACCTAGGATATAAGTGACATTATAGAAGCCTCAAGGAGAGTAAACGGGGATCAGATCAACTAAATAAACTTCAGCCCCAGATTTAATACGACGACCAGTATCCACAGCACCCCCATCCAAACATCTCGTTTAGTAAACGTAAAATCGCCAACTACCCTACTACTCCTCGCCCAAGCGAGTCCTCCTATTCAACAAGGAGGACCACGTGCAGGGATTCTGGACCCAAACCAGAAAGAGGATGGGAGGGCTATTATCTCCTACTTGAACACACAAGAATGGGAAGACATGCTTGCCACTTACTCACCAGACGAGGTACAAAGGGAACACCCTGCCCAAGAGCTTCCTCTGAACCCATCTCACACGGACCAGATCAAAAATGACCCAAAGGAGAATGCACAAACAAATGAATAAACTGCTGGTACTTGAACTTCCTTATTAAACACAATACAACTGGTCGTTGAAGCACTGCAATTTAACGAAGAAAAGATGGAGATCCAGCTTACATTACTGAATACGTTGGCAGTCTTCACAACAGGCATTGACAAGAAATTGGGAAACCTGAATGGCCTGATAAAGACAGAACAATCCGACACTCACCTCAGCTGCAACTGCGGCCAGATCGTCGACAAATTATCCACTCTGCCCTCAATGCTAAGTAGTATGATAAAGGACATTAAAAGCTCAACAGCGGGAAATACAAATAAAGGCCAGGGCAATCCCAACACTGAAGAGCGAACAACCAATGATCAATCAAACAGTAAGACGCACACAGGCAATTCTAATGCAAACACTGAGAAGACAGGAGGGCCCAGCAATGGAGGATCACCAAAACTAAATGCTAAGCAACGCCGCCAACAGAAAAGGAAAGGATGCAACCAAAAGACCCCATAAAGGCAACAGCCTACTTCTCCATCTTCTCAGGTTCTCACAACAAACGGGACATTAACTTAGGTGAATCAAGTATTCTAAATTAAACACAATCGTCACCAAACATCTCCAACAATCCCCCGGAACAAGGTGGTGTTCCAGAATAGACATACGAATCCCGGACCCACACGGAAATTGGAGAAGGAAATGGACAAGGAACCCTTCCAGGGGCTAGTGCAAAATACAAAGAAGAAAAAAGACGAGGTATTACAACCATCCCCCTAATAAAAAAAAACCTGACAGAGGCCATAGTCAACAGTCAACTCACTGCCAAGATCCGAGAGGAGAGATATGGGTCTTATCCAATAACTCTGCACACCTCCAACAGTCAAGTGGGAGGCGGACAACTCTGGAGCCCCAAGCTCGACAGAAATAAAGTACAAAGATACTAATATGAGCTCAAACAATGGACCCAGAAGAGGAGGCATTGGAAAGATAGACAGGCCAAACCAGGACACACTGCTCAAAGAGCCCAAATGGCCTCTTCCACCAACCAATGATTGCCACAGATGGAGGTTCATGGAAAAAGGGGCTCAGGATGGTGTGCAAGATTCAAAAGAAATACCCCCCAAGTTGACAACATCTAAGACAGACCCAAGGAACTCTACAGCAGGAGCATGAAGCAATCAAGTGAAAATCCAGTACAAAGAAGCAACCAGCTTCATACTACAACCAATGCCCACAGCACATCTACATCTCCCAGCAGCACGAACACCAAGAACCAGGGAGCAAGAAATACAGGCTTTGGTATTTTACCCCCAATACACTTCCAAGGCCATCAGTGTAAGTTGAAACGAGGTAATATCTGAAGATTAATGAAGGCAATCCCAAATCTCGCCTGCATAAGCTCAAAGGATCTACTCAGCATTGAGTTTATATGCACTGCCAATCCTCAAAGACCAGAGGCCACAAAGGCAACATGGAACTCAAGGCAAACTGCAGAAATAATCCTAGCAGAACTGGGCACATTGCAAAACTGGGGTATTGATATCGCCGCCTTCCAAAAACCAGCCTACCCATTTCCATTATTAAGTAACGTACGCCCTGGACCAGAAATACATCATACACACTCAACTCAAACTGCATACTTAGAGGAGCTCGGGGTAGATCTCGACAACAGAGTGCTAGCAGCCAGATGGACCGACAAGAAACACCACGGATGGCAGCCTCCTCAACATGCCACGGATTCATTAGGGAAGTAACATCCAGTACTATAATTACACAGTGGTCCCCAATTAGACTATGCTCGTGGAACATTAATGGTTTAGCAACAAAAATAGAGAACCCAGATTTCCTGAGCTATGTCAGAGCTTTTGATATAATCTTGCTACAAGAAACCTGGCTCACAGATCCTCAGCACATTCAGGGCTACATGTGTTTCGTTACACCAGATACAAGGAGTGGTAGTTTCGGACAATGCTCTGGGGGGCTTGCCACCTACATATCCACAACAAGCATACCTTTAGCAACTCTCATGGGCTCGACGTCAACTGCAATAATAGCAGTTACAATTACCATCTTCCTCCAGGCTGAAGAAACGGAGGTGTGCCTAATCAAACTCATATGTCGATCCCAAAAAAAAACTCACTGACCAAGTGGCAAAGTACGTATCAGAGATGATAACACTGACGTTTATCCTGGAAGGGTACCTAAACCAATATCTCTTTGGCTCAGCAGAAGGAGAGGAGGTATCTATTCAAACTGGAATCCACAAAATCCCCGTACAATGCGTCCCATTGCATGGAAAGAAGAAATGCTGCAAAAGTCGCCTTCTTGAGGATCTAGAACATCTATACCTCCGAGCATTAAACAGCAGATTCCCTGATGACCCCCCACCAGTCGATTAATTTTATTCTGCAACAACAAGCTCCATACTGGATTACACCTTTGCAAGCCTCTCTCTGTTCCCACACATCCTTGGTTTCAGAATGGGGGACAAGGAGGACAGCGACCATCACCCTCAGGAACTTCAGCTAACAGACACTGCACCTAGAGCAATCAAGTCAGACTCAACCTTGTGGCCCATTTTCACCTTCAACTTAAGAAGGATCAAATGTTCAATAAACAACATAAATCCCCAGGCCAAAGCTGCAATCCAACTTTTCAAATCTCAAGCACTCAGTCTAGAAGACCAAATCGCCCATTGGGGACAGTTTACAGCCACACTTCTAGAACAACACATAGCTACTTTCTCCATAAAAGACAACTCCCAGAAATCATATCGAAAAAACATAATTCGAAAGACCAAAGAGATCAGCTTAAGCCCCTCAAAAATTCAATAAATAGGACTCTGTGTAGGCTGAGAAGACTTATGGGAAATGCCAGCTCACGATTATTCTTGAAGGACCAAAGGACATCATTTACAAGACTGAAATGGAACATGAACAGAGATCAAGAGAATGCAACCTGGGCAAAATTCCTGCATGACACAAATTGCAATGACAGTGCCCGCTTCTGGAAAACCATGAATGGGATCATCCACACCTCACCATGAGGACATCTTATCACACATCTTGGAAGCAATCTGGGTAGAATTCCTTACTACTCCCTTTAATAACCAAACAGGTGGCGTTGGAGGACAAACTCTTAAAAGCTGTCCACCAGACGAACAAGCTGGAGCATATGCCACTGAGATGAGGGATCAGACGTTGCCACCCACAGAAAACAGACCACCATGCACATCTAGCAGCTCCCTGTTACTCCTAATTAAAAAACAGATTGCCAAAGCGAGGAAAGAAGGGGATCCGGGACCGAACGGCATTCCACCTGCACTGTTCAAAGCAAAGGCGAAGGACTGGGCTGATATCCTGCAACCTTTCTTTCTGGAAGTCAGGCTGCTAAACATAATACCTGAATCTTGAAAGGGCTCGACAATTGTGCCAATTTACAAAAAAGGAGATAAGCCTGAGCCTAAGAACTACCGCCTATGTTGCCCTGATAGATAATGAAGCAAAATACTTTGCGGGCATCATACTAGAGGAGCTCACATCTTGGGCAGAGGAGTACCAGATAATACAGTTGAACCAGACTGGTTTCTGCAAAATGGCCAGCACATCAACAAACATCCTTACAATCTCTGTACTAATAGATGCAGCAAAAACCTCTAAACTACCCTTACACCTATATTACATTGACTTTAGTGCTGCTTTTGACAACGTAGGGATGGGCAGACTGTTGGGGGAAATTGGCGCGATGGGGCATACCACAGCCTATCTTAAACATTCTGTCACTTCTACATACACCTGGGTGCAGGGTCACCCACCTTTCTTCAAAAATACCCACAACAAAAGGACTGAAACAGCATTGTGTGCTCGCACCAACCCTCTTCATTCTATTCATGGCCGGTCTCCCAAAGGCGTTCGATGCTTGCAATTCTCATTCACCCAAGCTAGGAGGAAAAACATTGACCGATCTTATGTATGCAGATGACTTAGTTCTCCTTAGTCACACTAATGTTGGCCTTCAACATTTATTGATGGAAATCCAGAACAACGCTACAGAAAAAAACTTAAAAATAAATCTTAGTAAGACTCGTACAATGACAATAAACAACAACAAAAAACCTGCAGAAGAACTGGTTTCAGGGTGGCACTAAACTTGAACCAACTAACGAGTACAAGTATCTAGGAGGTATAATCGATAAGGCAGGGTCATTTAAGCGCCAGAAAGAGGAAATAAGAAGGAAAGGTTTGTTGATAGCTCTGTCAATGAAAAACCTTGCAAACAAATTGATGGGGTTGACGGTGACCCCTCTTAGTCAAGGCTAAGCTACTCCCCTCGATTGCCTATGGCAGTGAGGCAATGTGGGGAAGAGATGCTAAGGAGCTGGACAACACATTTGGTCAAAGCATTTAGAACCATCTTCTGCTTCCCACCCTATACCTCACCTGCTCAAAGAAGGCTGGAGTTCAGACTGGCCAGGGACAGATCTTACATCTTCTGCTGGCATAAGATCAGAAGCGCCACTTCAAACAGGTTAAATCATCTGCTGTGGCACGATATCCAGCATAGGGAATTCTCCCAAGCCAGAAGCTACCTTCAGCTAGCCCTGGAATCTACCAGACTTAAGGCACTCTGGGACACGCAATTTGGCAATCTAACCTTTAAAAAACTAGTCTGGAAATGCATAAAATAAATGTCCTTGGTGGAGGACAAGGCAAGCTTCTCAAATAGATCTCATGCATTAATGACCTTGAGCTCCTATAAGTCACTTGCCCCACAAACAATCTTCAATCAGGGACATCCTAAAGCCATAAAAATGAACTTTCTAAGGTACAGGCTGGGGATTTTTCTGTGTGCTCAGCATCTTCCACCATGGCTGAGAAAAACAGCACAAGACACGTGCAGGCTGTGTAACACCAAGCAAGGAGATATTTTACATCTAATCTGTTCATGCAAGGAACTGCATCAAGAACAGCAACAGTTCCTAAAAGAACCTCTTAAGCAGAAAGGCGCCCGCACCAGGAGGCAAGCAGTGCTGGCCTGCTTAAACCCAGATAACATACAATTGAACTGTAGATTGGTAAAATTCCTTATGCTGTCCGAACAAAAAATTTCCAACATACCAAAAATATGATACATCAAACATAAAGTTTTGTGTGGCCGAGTGGAGAAGCGATATGGCCGCTTAATCCAGAAGCTCCATTCTGACAGTCTCCCTCACGCCTATCCGACTAATAATCCTTGACCCTAGGTACCCAAAAGCGATCCGAGGGTGCCCGAGAGCCGACCAGGTAATTCTGGACCCAGCCACCGGCGGTAGCGGCTGTCAAAGGCCCGCAAGTTTATGGCCTGTATCCTTGACTGTGCCCTGCCTAATCCGGGTCCTCAATTGCGGACTGCTGCCTTGGAGGGGACGTGAAGGTACAGCAATGGCAGGAAGCGAGTCTGGCGGCAGAGGCCCGCGCTCTGAGTGGCGGTAAATGAGTGAGCCGCGGCTCCCAGAAGATCCCCTGGCGGTGCGCTGCGGTAGACAGTGGGAGGCGGATGAGCCATGGGGAAAGCAGAGCAGACGTCAGCTCGGCCGAGAGGACAAAAGGAACTCGGTGGCGGCCATGACAGTGCATCAGAGCACTCCCTGAACAGCAGTGAATAAAGGATTGGGTGCGTGGGGATGGTGCATTGCAGTTTCGCCCTACCATCCACTGGTTTGAATGACAGGGTGACTACGCGTGCCCCCCTCCTCCCTCCACCTGCAATATCGGTTTTGAGGAGCAGAGGACTGCGGTGCACGAATACTCCCCCTCTACAACACACACAACTCTGTGTCTGGCTGGGGTCAGTGTGTTGGCATGGCTGATTGAGTGAAGGAGAAAACAGTGGCCTCAAGAAAGAAGAGACTCAGGCCCCCTCCCGCCATCTCAGCCCTATTACTCTGTGGCCCTTGGTGTTGGAGTGATAGGGGGACTGGGAACCCTACCCCTGCTCTAATGGCAACCTCAGAGAAATTGAAAACGTTGGGCTCGAGGGACCCCAAAACGTTCTAGACTAACAAACTGGATCGTTATACTTACTCTAAGGAGACGCTACAAGACCCAAACCCCAAAGTCAAACCCGCAAGTGAATTGGAGGGGGAGGTTCAAGTCCTAACGCTGAAGGATGTGATGGAGGCGATTGCTGGAGTCAAGGCCTCACTGGAGAACAAAATGGACACCATGTTGATCAAGATTGATCTCATCCGGGTGGATTTCACAAAGCTGAAAGAGAAGGTGAAGCAGGTGGACCTCACCACGACAAACCTGGTGGAAGATGTTTCGCAAGGACAAAGTGAGGTCCGCGAATGACATGCCTTCTGTGAGTTCACCGAGCAGAAGCTGGATGACTATGAAGGGCTTCTCCGGAGGAATAACCTTTGCATACTGGGTGTGTTGGAAAAAGCGGAAGGTCAGCTATCTGTCCTCTTCGTGGAGGATCTAATCATGAACCACCTACAGCCTAAAGGCCTCAGTAAATTCTTTGTCATTGAGAGAGCACATAGAGTCCCTGGAGGCCGTCCCAAACTGGGGCCCCCCCTCGCCCCATGCTAGCAAAAGTACTGATCCTCCAGAATGTGAGGGCGGCCCCCGCTCCGCTACGACAACGCAGTGATAACACTATTCCAGGAGATCGTTCCTGATGGTCCAGAAAAACCTAAGAGACAGAGGGTACAAGTAAGCCATGTTGTTCCCAGCACGCCTTCGAGTGGAAGCGAAGGGGCGGGCTTGGTTTTTTGAGCAACCAGAGGTGGTTGCCGACTGGCTGGAGAACCAAACGGAACAAGACTATCGCCCTGATGACGATGGGGACGACCTGAATACGCAGCTGAAAGGGTAACCTACAGACATCATTGAATAGGTCACTAGACCAAACTCAGAGGTCTGCTGGGTTTCAGGTACTTGGTACCCATATCTGTCTAGGCCTGATGAGGAACTGCTTCCGGGGACCAGCCTTAGACCACTGGGTTCTCTCTTGCCTAGGGTCCTAAGACATTTTGATCGGACAGGGGGAGATGGACGGACGGAGAGTGGTGCTTCCCCCCTATTTCTTCTTTTAGTTCACTCTTTGGGAGACAGGCACTCTGCTAGTTTCATTGGGCAGTTTCACGCCCAGAGGGCAGGGAAGCAAGGAGGGGGTTGTTGGGTGGGGAATTTTCGTTTGTTGATTGTTATGATTTCATCATCGACCAGATATATCCACTTGGTTACAGAGGGCGCAGGAAATTATTACTACAGTGATGAGTGTGCATAGGGATAAAAGTGTTAAAATAATGAGCTGGAATGTTAACGGGCTGGGGGACAAGGTTAAGCGCAGTGTTGTCTTACAGTATTCTAAACGACAAGCCCCGACATCATCCTACTTCAGGAAACACATTTAATTGGGAGTTCATGCAAGGCGTTACATAGATGGAGATTCAAAATGGTGGCTCACACCGTCTTCACGACCAGTTCACGGGGGTTGGCATCATGATGAGGAGCTCCTTTCCCCTTACTATAAGTGGCTGATAGATAGGAATAACGGGTCAATGGGAGGGACACATTGTGACCATCATGTCATTATCTGTACCTCGGGTCTGCAGTACAGCACATTTGCTGACTTGGGGACCATATTGCTCTCATTACCAGAGGGGATTCTGGTGTTCGGAGGTGACTTTAACACAGTGGTCTCGGGCTCACTGGACCTTCACCCCCACAAGATATAGGTCCAGCCGCAAGATGGCTGCCCGACTTCCTGGATGCCCTGGGGCTGGTTGATGGGTGGAGGACGTTTAACCCAGACACAATACAGTACATTTTCCACTCCAGGGCCCACTGTAGCCTGTCCCGAAGAGACTACATCCTAACCCCTGCATCGCAGGTCGCACACATAAAGGACATTAAACACTTAGCTGGAGGCGTCTCCGATCATTCCCCTGTGTGGTTGCAGTTGGCTCTTGGCCAACCGGGAATAGGAAAAATTGCTCCCATTAACCTATGGTATCTCCGGGATCATAGTTGACCCTCTGGGAGGCCTTTAAATTTGTAATAAAGGGACAGGCCATGTCTCTAATAGCTGGGCGGAATAAAGACAGACAGAAGGACATCTTAAAAATTGAGGGAGAGGTTGGCCGGCTGGAGCGGGAGTTGGATACCGGGATTACACCAGAGAAATTACTCCTATTACACCTCAAACAAACTGAATATAGAACTCTGGCAAAGGCAAGGCCAAGTACCTGGGGAGGGAGAAGCTGGGTAGAATTTATCATCTGGGAGACAAGACTGGGAAACTGATTGCTTGGCTTGACAGAAAGGAGTGGGCTAGTCGCTTAGTTCCTGAACTACGGGGTGAAGGGGATAGCTGTAAAACTGACCCACAGGATATTGTATCTCAGTTTGCTAGCCATTTTTGCGCAGTGTACACGGCAGCTGCTGCTACACTGAGGAAGACTCACACAAACTACTACACGATATAGCGCTCCTCACGCTGTCTGATGAGGATCGTAGCTTCCTAGACAGCAACTTGACTGCTAATGAGATAGCACAAGCCATTAGATCACTGCAACGGGATCCCAATCGAACTATACAAACTTAGGCCCGATAGATTAGCCCCCTATTTGAAGGCCATGTATGAAGCAAGTAAGGAGGTGGGAATGTTACAGGCAGATCAGAGGGTGGCTACAATAGTCACGATCCATAAGGAAAGAAAGCCCAGGTTAGACTGCACATCCTACAGACTAATCTCATTACTAAAAGCGGAGCCCAAGATCCTAGTGAAGCTCCTTGCCAACAGGCTACATTGGTGATGGATCAATCCCTGATCTTTGGACTGGGTAAGAGTGGTCGGCTTAATTCAGACACTCTGTTCATCACCACCCCCTTTTCTGAATCGTTTTTGGCCACTATAGGTGTGGCAGGGTATACTCAGACATGAGTCCCTTGCTCACTGCACCATCAGGATTCAAGCAAGCCGGGCCGACGACGGCTGAAATGCCAGAAACCGGTCCCCGGAAGCTTGTTTCCTTCCCAGTGTAAGAATTGGCTTGGTAGTTTGGTTTTCCCTGTTCCCATCATGCACTGGGACAGGAACAGACTAATTTGCATATAGTCAGGTTCTGAGCTGGGATGGTGCAGTGAGCTAAAAAACGGTGTTGGATCTAGCCCTGATCTCTTGACTGGGTGAGAGTATTCTGCTTAATTCAGAAACTCTGTCCATCACCACCCCTTGTTGTTAAATAGCCTCAAGAAAGAAAGCGCTATTATTTAATCATTTAGGTAGTGCTGGCCAGGATGTCTTTGACAATTTGCCTGTTGTAGCAACACCATCTGGTGATGACGCTTGGAATGTTTACAGAGAGGCATTAGCTAGGCTCGGAAGAAATTACGTTGATGAGCCTTCTGTCATGGTAGAAAGGCATGTTTTCTTCAAGAGAAAGCAAATGCAAGATGAGTCAATAGAGGATTACCTGGCTGTCTTGAGAGTTGTAGCTTCTAAATGTCAGTTTGGTGATTATTTGGATACAGCATTAAGGGATCAGTTGGTTTTCAACTGTTTCAATAAAAAAATGTAAGAGCGCATCTTAACCTGTAAAAATCCATCTCTGGATGAGGTTATGGACATCGCTCGTAGTATTGAGAGGTCTGTAGTCTCTTCAAAAAGTTTGACACAAGATGCTTCT
Organism: Lissotriton vulgaris; assembly: GCF_964263255.1. Classification (NCBI taxonomy): domain Eukaryota; kingdom Metazoa; phylum Chordata; class Amphibia; order Caudata; family Salamandridae; genus Lissotriton; species Lissotriton vulgaris. The sequence continues at coordinate 86,403 of NW_028251505.1, forward strand.
GGTAAATTCACAACTGTGGATTCTTCCGCCAGTATAAAAGGCAATGATCCCACTGTTAATGTTGTGGCTACTAAATCTAAGAACACCAATGTACATTTTGAAAGTAAAGGGTTCTGTTATAGATGTGGTTCTAAATACCATATGGGCAACAATCCTACATGCCCAGCTCAAAGAAAAAAATGTATCACCTGCAAGAAAATTGGACATTTTAATACTATGTGTAGAACTGCAAAGTATAAGAAAAAGGTAAATTCTCTTGAAATAGATGAGGATGAATTGTGCCAAGCTATGAGCAATACTCTATCTACTATAGAGATTAATACTTTGGATAGTGACACGAAAAAGTGTAAGGGTCCTTTATGCAATATGTTGATTGGAGTAATCAATATCAATGTTATGGCTGATTCGGGTTCTCCAATCACCATCTTGGATCTAAGAACCTTCGAAAAATTTTGGAGCAATGTTTTACTGAAGCCTACTGATGTGAATCCAAAGGCATTTGGTGAATTCGATATCACTATGTGTGGTTATTTTTCGGATTCTATTAATTTCAAAGGGAGACAAATTTTTACAAAAGTATATGTGTCTGTTAACGGTCGTGACATATTGGGCTGGCAGGATCAGACGAAGTTGGGAATTATGCTGAAACCCGGGCATGCAGATCCAGTTATTTTGGGTGAGCTTCCAATTCTCTCTGTTTTGGAGAAGGTTCCTATAACTACTGATAACCCTATTTTATCAGAATTATTAGGTAAATATGCTCCAGTGTTCTCTGATAAAGTTGGATTAGTTAATTGTTTTCAGCAAAACATTGTTCTTAAGGAGAACGCAGTTCCTGTTGTTCAGAAATGTAGACCCATTCCATTACCTGCTCGTGATGATCTTAAAAAAATGCTTTCAGACTTGTGTTCTCAAGACATCATTACTCCTGTAGAATCATCTGAGTGGGTTTCTGCTAGTGTCGTAGCACGTAAGAGTTCAGGCGAGAATCGTCTCTGTGCTGATTTGAGGGCACTGAACCGTAATATCCTTATTGATTGCCATCCTTTGCCAAGAATTCATGAAATGTTAGCGAATTTAGGTGGTAGCAGATATTTTACAACTATTGACTTGAAATCTGCCTACCACCAGATTCCCTTAGCTAAAGATTCCCAACATTTAACCACTTTCATTATTCCGTTTGGAGTCTATATGTACAAACGCTTGCCATTCGGACTTGCGTCCGCTGCCAGTGTTTTCCAACGCCTTATTGATCAGTTATTTTCTAACATTGACGGCATACAAGCGTTTCAGGATGATATTTTGGTTCATTCTGTTACTTTAGAATCTCATTACAATCTTCTGGAACAGGTATTGCAAAAGCTTGAGAGTGTTGGTATGACTGTAAATAAAAACAAATGTAAGTTTATTACTCAAGATGTAGATTACTTGGGTCATAATATTTCTATGCATGGTATAAAAACCAAACTGTCTCTTATCAATGCCATCAAAGATGCTCCGAGACCGCAAGATAAGGATGCGTTGATGGCATTTCTAGGACTGAGTGAATATTACGCTCGTTTTGTACAGAGTTATGCATTGATTGTACAGCCTCTCCGAAATTTGCTTTAAAAAAATGCGAAATACTTTTGGTCTACTGATACGCAAGAAGCTTTTATTAATGTTAAGAAGTTGATTTTGGAAGCACCAGCAATTAGAGCATTTTCTCATGGACAGCCTACTATGGTCACAGTAGACGCTAGTTCTAAAGGTTTAGGGGCTGTGTTGAGCCAAATGATTGATGGCCAAGAATATACTATAGCTTTTGCTTTAAGTGTTTTAAATAGTGCTGAGTCCAATTATAGCACAATAGAACGAGAGGCTTTAGCATGTTGTTGGGCAGTTGAAAAGTTCCGCATGTACATTTGGGGTTCTAGGTTTAAACTTTTTACTGATCATAAGCCTCTGATTTATATGCTAGGTGATAGCTTTTCTAATAGAGCTTCTTCCGGATTAGTCTGATTGTTAGCTAGGTTACAGGAATATAATTTTGACATCAATTATATTCCAGGAGGAAAGAATGTTAGGGCTGACTGTTTGTCTCGTATTCCCTTGGAAGTAACAGACACTACATCTGATGTGAAAGGTATTGATTTTGATGTTGTTTTTAAAATAAGTGATCTGACACAATCTAGTAACATTTCTGAAAATGACTGGTTAACTGCAGATAAAAATGATCTTTGTCTTCAAAGAGTTAAGAAATATTTGGTGCATGGTTGGCCCTGTGATTGGAGTATGTCTATGCAAGATAGATGTTTTGCGCAGGTTGCGGCAGATTTGTCTGTTGTAGACAATATCTTGGTTAGGGAGGACAAAATAGTTCCTCCAGAGGGTATTCGTCCAAAGATCATTTCATTTGCTCACGAGGGGCATTTAGGTACTTCAAGTACTATCAGGAAGATAAAGGATACGTACTGGTGGCCTGGCATTGATGGACAAGTTAAGGATTTTGTTAATAAATGTCCCGAATGTTTATGTTCAGATAAGCATTGGCGCCTGTCTACTTCACCTTTATGTCCTGTTGAATGGCCTTCTGGTCCTTGGCAAAAATTGGGCTTGGATTTTTCAGGTCCTTTTAATTTGCTTAGTTCTGAAAATAGGTATTTGATTGTGGTCATTGATTACTTTTCAAAATAGCTCTATTTTCCGTTTGTTAAAAGGTCTGATTCTGGTTCTGTGGTCAATTTTTGGCAACGCTTATTCATGGTTGAAGGTTTTCCGGTGGAAATTGTGACGGACAATGGAACTCATTTTGTCTCTAGTGAGTTTGTAAGTTTCTTGGGTGATGTTTCAATCAAACATGTTTTGGTTCTTTGTACAGTCCTTCTTCAAATGGTCTGGTGGAAAGAGCTAACCGGTTGCTAAAGGAAGGTATCCAAACCGCTGTTTCTAATAATTTAGATGTTTGCAAGTATCTTTGTCAGAAAGTGTGGAGTTATAATACTGCTCCCCATTCTACCACGTGTGTCTCTCCCTATTTATGGATTAGATGGAGAAAAACAATTTCATCTCTTAATCCTGCTTGGTTAAAAAGTAAAGTAGATGATGAAAGTCCGAATGTGGATTTACACAAAATCAGAAAAGAAGTTGAGTGTAAACAAGCTGCTTATAAAAAAAATGTGATTTAAGAAAACCTGTTAAAGTTACTTCTTCGTCTCCTGGCGATTCGGTAATCAGAAAGAAACCAAGAGAATTACAAAGGGTGAATCAAAATTTTCAGTGCCTGCTAAAATTTAGAAAGTTTCAAAAATGGCTGTGATGTTACAGGGTCGTAGTTGGTGGAACAGAAACGCTCTTATTAGAATTTCTGAAGAACAAGCAAAAATAATTTACGGAAGATCCTTAAAACAAACTGATTCAAGTTGGTGTGATTTTGAGATTCTTCCTCAGAAGAGTAGTATTGAGCATTGTGTTTCTTCTCATTCAACTGTAAATGTTGGGGAGGGTGATTCTAACAATGTTATTCATCCTAATGTTGAAAGTTTACAAAATTCTGTTGGGGATTCTGGAGATCATGCAGCTATTAGATGTAGTTCTCGCATCAGGAATCCTGTCCGTTCTAATGATTTTGTTTATTATTACATTTTATTTATTTATTTATTTTATTTTTTATTTTTTTGGTGTAATATATTATAGGAAGGGGGTGTGTAGAGAGTGTACTCCTTTAAGGTAGCCATGTTGCTCTGAGTCTATGTATTTTATATTCTAGAATTGTTATGATGCATATTTCAGTCTAGTGGCAGTTCCTGATGTGTTCAGTCGTGGGTATTCTGTATGGAATAAATCTCACATCTTCACAACAGAATTTGGATTATTCATTTTATTTGATGCAAGGATTTCACTTCCTACACTGGATCTGGCAGAAGGGTAGTTCCATCATGCTCCAATTAGAGTAGGATTCATTCTGACAGATAGGAGTAAGATTAGGAACTACTAACATGGTAGAATTGTTTGTGTTTTTCATCATTCTAATTATGCTATGACAACAATGTGTCTCATCTGTTTAATAATCGCAGTTCATAGCTTATTTACAAGATTAAAACATTTCAATAAACATTTCAAAAAGCATTACTGTTTCTTTTCTTTGTAAAAACTTTGGGCCTGCAAAAGTGGCAAACAAAAGTGTGAGATCAGTTTTCACAAATTCCTTGTGAATCAGAGGGGTCATGTTCAAGATTACCATCAGCATTTACAACTCTGGAGGGTTAGGAGTGTAAATGCCTACTATGAGCTAGCCATACCAACATACTGATGAATATGAGTAGACTTAGTCTCTATATTGTGAAGTTGTGTTGACCTAATACACACTCCTACAAAATTAGTAGGTACCATGTAACAGTAACCCCACTATGCATGCATGCATGCATGTGTTGCATGGATTGAGTGCCGGAATGTGTACACCGGGGCAAATTAACTTGTACGTCCTGATGAAAGCCCTGGACCTAAGTGGCGTTTAATAATGGAGGGGGAGGTTTAAAATATGCCAACGATAGTAGGGTTTTAGGAACCTTATATCCTTATCCCCTGTAACATATCTTTGTAACCATACCCAAACACTGCAAATGAAGGGATACTTTGGTTATTTGAGGTATTTTTATCTTCAATAGGATCCCGGTGGGAAAAATATTGAAAGTTCACCGTGGAACATGGTCGGCCTTTTCCTAGATTTTAGGGACCAGTGAGGGATGGTTAATGGTATGAACCCTGGCGCTGATGGCAGCTCAGCTCAGCATAATGTGACTCTGGGCAATATAGCTCATTTATTCTCCCCGATGGCCCCCAGCGCCGCAAAAACATAAGGGGTGATATGTTTGCGCTTTACAAATATGGATTACTTACTTTACCTGATGATGAAGAATGCTACTACTAGAGTGGATCAGGGTCTGAGAAAAAGAAAAACAAGTTTTTTCCTATTTTCTTGTGCCGGTGGGGTGCTTAATTAGAGGTTGACAATTTACATTTGAATCAACAGATTAAGTATGGGATAGTTTCTATGATGTGAATCAGAGTGTACTCCTCTGCAAGAAAAGGTGACAATCCTGAAGTTTGAGCTCCTCGCAACCATGAAGGTCCCCATTCTCAAGGAGATGCTGCTGCCAACAATAACCTCCAAAGCAAAGCTCCGATGAGACCTGCTCCTCAGGATACAGTAACTGACAGCGACGATTGGCAATGCAAGAGCCACACCTCACACTAGAGCAATAACAATTCACGCTGAACGTCAATGCGAACGATAGGCCACAACGCATGACCTGCTCTTTGAGCCACAGCGATGACAGCTCATGACGCCCAGCCTTCTCTTCATGCAACAGTGACAGTGATCTGCGATGCTTTATGTGCACATCGAAGCCTCCTCCACCGCAAATGGAACTCTTCATGTCAGAGTCAGAAAGTAACTCTTCAGCTGGACGGATCTAGTCCCGGCATCCAAACCGCCCTCCATCACAGTCAACCTGAATTTGTAACTTTACCCCAATCTAGGGCAACCAGATGACTGCAAGTGGCGCTTTTAGGCACTATTTTCACCAAAAACGTTTCAAATGAATATATTCGGTTCTACTGTTCTGGTATATTGTTCTAAATTGGTTTGGGATTTTTCTTGAATTGTGTTTTTCACTTTATCATTTGGTTGGATGCTTTATGAATAAATTATATTAGATCCATATAGGAACTGGTAGATTGTTGGTAAATTGGGTGAATGATGTTGAACCTTTTTGACTGGTGCTAATTGGTGAATCCTCCGGAGTGTGAGGATAAATAATTCACATGATGCGCTGTCCCCAGGTTCCGGAGGCCGTCTCCAATTTACACTCAATTGTCTTTTTCAAATGAAGTATTTCAAAAGTTGAAAAGTTTTTTCAACTATTCTTTTATTTATTTCATTGTAGTTTTTTATCCTTTATTTAATTTCTTCTTTTAGTAACATTCATTCGGAATGAGCAAACTCATATATTCAAAACGAAAATGCGCCCAATGCATTTCGGGTTTTACCCTTCATCAGGGGCATTATCCTAAAAACATAGAACAAACCTGATCTCAGTCCTAGAGAGTACATACTGTAGTTCCTGTAATTAATACACTCATGTATGGTGCAAGGTATTCTTTGTATTTATAATCGTGCAAGGTTTGGACTGAAGCACATGGTATGGTGCATTTTCAGTAACATGGACTAGTCTATTGTGCTTAGTGGATTCACCGTACTACTGAAAAATAATGGTTTGTGGCATTTCAAAGTGATATTAAAACCCTCTTTTTTGTCCAGGGTGATGTTTCGTGAATATTACAGTTGAAAAATGCAATATATTCATGCAACGATAGTGAGAAATTAATTGTGCCCGTACTAAAAAACTCGTAGTGTGAACAAGAGTATTGATTAGTTTGGTGATTTTTGCAAAATCTTTGAAAAATAACCAGTGTGTCCCTAGATAAAAAGAACCGTGTACTGGATACTGGAAGATTAGAATAACATTTTTATAGTCCCTGTGCTTGACAGATTTATGCTGTTTAAACAGATAGTAAACGCTAGTGAAACGTGGGTAAAAAACTTACTGCGATGGTAGAAAACGGATGGATTCAAATATTTGTGTATTCAATTACCAAGTTTTAACATGAAAATTGCATTATTATCTGTTGTCAGTAAGTGAAGAGTGAGTCAAAAACGTAAATTTAGACTGTTAGTAATATTTGTTGAACTTACCCCATAGGGTGCATGTCATTGCATCCGCTGATTACCGCAATACCGTTGTTCGAATGTTACAACGTGTGTGAAATCAACCGGATATAAATGTACGTGCTCCGAAAGTGTATAAATTTAAGCGGTGCATCGAAACTACTGTGTATATGAAAATGAAAAAATTACTTTTTCCGAAGGACACCTTCATAGTAATAAGGAGGTGGCTAAAGATAGAAAAAACACTCTACGAGAAGACACCTTCCATCATCAATGGTGATAATTCTTAAAGGAAGTTGTAGAAAAATCGTGTTACTTATCATATATCGCTGTCTGCCCTATTCTTATAATAATATGTTGCGCGGGGCAGGAATAATGCGTGACACTGTAATATGCTTGACACTCTTTTTATTCAAGTTTGGGTAAAGAAGCTCTTCATTAAGATCATGAAAAGGGGGAGGGGGGAATCGAAACTGACGTCGTCTTCAGGGGGTTCCTTCTTCTCCCTCCTTGGCATCTTTATTTTGGGCTTCCCTCTGGTTTTCAGGGTATAGATGGGAGAAAATGAAAAGCACGGTGGTTAGTGCCTTACTTCGACCCGTATTTGGGGGAAAGAGAGTGAGGACCTCTTCACCCGTCTAAGTAGAGGTGGTGTCTGAGGAAGGGGCAGGGGACCGTCACCAAAAGGAAGCAGGTTTAGGAGCGCGTTGCGGCATCTTAGCTCGCAGCCTCTGAACTCTGCGAGGACACAGAAGCCTGTGCGGACCTGGCTGGTGCTATTTCCACCCTCCTCCCTGTTCCCAAGAGCCACGCTTGTACTTAGTCGAGCCACGTCCCTCCTGGAGCGTGGCTGGGTGCTGAGCGGGTTCGTTGGCCTCCGGGCTTCTCTGTCTCTCCTTCTTCCGGGTCGCTCCGGTCCCTTCCTCCGTCTCCTGGCGTTCTTCTCTCTGATCGCGTCTCGGAGGTTCCGGCTTGGATCTCTTCCTCTTTCCGGGGATCGACATACCCCTCACGGCTCCAGATGGCCTTAGCTGAGGCCAGCATCGCCGGTTCCCACCCGCATGGGGGCGGGCCAAATCCATCCAGCTGAAGAGGATTAAAGGGCCAGTCCTGCAGGTCTTGACTCTCACCCTGGTCTTCCACATACTGATCCGCAAGTACTGGCTGCAAGGAAAAAAGAATGTTGGGCCGGTAAGGTGTAGTGGGCAACAACTGCTCGCGCGGGCAGGGGGCTGGTTTCCGACACTCTCCTCCCCCAGAGTCTTCCCGCTCAGGAAGAAAGGGGACACAGGAGAGAAAGACTGCATTGGAGTCAATTTTGCCATTACGGTGTTGTACGTCAAAGGGGAAAGGTTGGAGGGACAGGAACCAGAGTATCACCCGCGGGTTGTTGCCCTTGTTTCTGCTCATCCAGACTAAGGCGGCGTGATCAGTGAACAGAGTGAAGCAGCTGCCTTCCAGATAGTACTGGAGTTTTTTAATGGACCACTTGAAAGCCAGGCCCTCCTTTTCTATGGTTGGGTAGTGTTTTTCCCGGGGAAACAGCTTTCGTCTGATGAAGAGAACAGGCCTTTCGTGTCAATCCTTTGAGACCGGGGAAAGAACAGCTGTGATGCCGACATCGGAGGCATCTGTTTGTAAAATGAAGGGTTGATCGTAGTCAGGGAGATCAAAACAGGACTGCTGGTTATGGCCTGTTTCAGTCTTCTGACTCCATTCAGGACAGCGGGGGAAGGAACTTCTAGTACTCTTTTCTCAACTTTTTTCTTCAAGAGGTTGGTAAGAGGTGCTGCTATCTCTGAGTATCCTGGAATGAACCTTCGGTAATAGCCGAGGAGACCCAAAAAGACTTGTACCTCTTTTTTTGTTGTTTGAAGGGGTAACCTAGTGATGGCTTTGACTTTTTCCTCCTGAAGCTGTATGCATCCGTCCCTTAGCAGATACCCAAGATACTTCACTCTTTAAAAATCCTACCCGGGATTTCTTTGCGTACTTCTTTTCATAGGTCCTGGAGTATCTGGGAACAGTGTTTCAGATGGGATTTCCAGGTAGGGCTGTAGATGACATCCAAATAAGCAGATGCGTTGCTCTGATGCATTAGTAGGACCTAATTCATTAACCTCTGAAAAGTTGCAGGGGCCCCTTGGAGGCCAAAGGGAAGTACCATGAATTCAAACAGACCGTCAGGGGTGGAAAAGGCTGTCTTCTCTTGGTCAGCTCTTCGCAGTGTTACCTGCCAGTAGCCTTTTGTGAGGTCTAGGGTGGATGTATAATGGGCACTTCCTAACCTTTCAATCAGTTCATCAACTTTAGGCAGGGGGTAAGCATTCAGTTTTGAGATGGCGTTTACTTTGCGGAAGTCGATTCAAAACCGGATGGACCCGTCCGGTTTGGGAACCAAAACGATGAGAGAGGACCACTCGCTCCGGGAGGGTCTAATCACCCCCATCTGTAGCATTTTTCTGATTTCCACAGAAACGGCTATTCGGCATGCAGCTGGTATTCGGTACGGCCGCTAATGGACCACCCTTCCCGGGGAAGTATCGATACAGTGTTCCACCAAGTTAGTATTTCCGGGGAGGTCAGAAAAAAGGGATGAATAGGACTCTAACATATCTAACAGGGCACTCTGCTGGTCATCCGTTAAGGTGTTGTTAACCACCAGTTCTTCCCATGTACAGACCGGGATTTTTGGGGCTAGTACCAGATGGTTAATTTGCAATAAAGGTCCTAACCACTTCTTCAGAAGATTGATATGGTACATCTGGTACTTGTTTGGGCCCATTTGGAGCCTGAAGGTGGTTTTTCCTATAGTGGCTACCACTTTGTATGGCCCCATCCATTCCCTTTTTATGGTAGAGAGGGAGGCTGGTTGGAGGACCAGCACCCAATCATTCACCTGCAGGGTTTGCCATTTAGTGTCCTTGTCATAGACCTGTTTCTGTCGTACCTGACTTTTCTCTTGGTTCGTGTGGGCAAGATCCAGCTTCTTCTGTCCCTCAACCAGATGTTGAATTAGGGCTTCCATTTCGTCTTTCAATGGATGTCACGCTGCCCGCATTCTCCACAACTTGTTGCGCGGGGCAGGAATAATGCGTGACACTGTAGGATGCTTGACACTCTCTTTATTCAAGCTTGGGGAAACAAGCTCTTCATTAAGTTCATGAAAAAGGGGTGGGGAGATTCCAAAACTGACGTCCTCTTCATGGGATTCCTTCTTCTCCCTCCTTGGCATTTTTATTTTGGGCTTCCCTCCGTTTGTCAGGGTATAGATGGGAGAAAAAGAAAAGCACAGTGGTTAGTGCATTACTTCGGCCCGTATTTGGGGGAAAGGGAGTGAGGACCTCTTCACCCATCGAAGTAGAGGTGGTGTCTGAGGAAGGGGCGGGGGACCGTCACCAAAAGTAAGCAGGTTTAGGAGCGCGTTGCGGCATCTTAGCTTTCAGCCTCTGAACTCTGCAAGGACACAGAAGCCTGTGCGGACCTGGCTGGTGCCATTTCCACCCTCCTCCCTGTTCCCAAGAGCCACGCTTGTACCTAGTCGAGCCACGTCCCTCCTGGAGCATGGCTGGGCGCTGAGCGGGTTCGTTGGCCTCCGGGATTCTCTGTTTCTTCTTCTTCCGGGTCGCTCCGGTCCCTTCCTCCGTCTCCTGGCGTTCTTCTCTCTGGTCGCGTCTCGGAGGTTCCGGCTTGGATCTCTTCCTCTTTCCGGGGATCAACACACCCTTCACGGCTCCAAGTGGCCTTAGCTGAGGACAGCATCGCCGGTTCCCACCCGCATGGGGGCGGGCCAAATCCATCCAGCTGAAGAGGATTAAAGGGCCAGTCCTGCAGGTCTTGACTCTCACCCTGGTCTTCCACATACTGATCCGCAAGTGCTGGCTGCAAGGAAGAAAGAATGTTGGGCCGGTAAGGTGTAGTGGGCAACAACTGCTCGCGCGGGCAGGGGGCTGGTTTCAGACACTCTCCTCCCCCAGAGTCTTCCCGCTCGGGAAGAAAGGGGACACAGGAGAGAAAGTCTGCATTGGAGTCAATTTTGCCATTACGGTGTTGTACGTCAAAGGGGAAAGGTTGGAGGGACAGGAACCTGAGTATCACCCGCGGGTTGCTGCCCTTGTTTCTGCTCATCCAGACTAAGGCGGCGTGATCAGTGAACAGAGTGAAGCAGCTGCCTTCCAGATAGTACTGGAGTTTTTTAATGGACCACTTGAAAGCCAGGCCCTCCTTTTCTATGGTTGGGTAGTGTTTTTCCCGGGGAAACAGCTTTCGTCTGATGAAGAGAACGGGCATTTCGTGTTCATCCTTTGAGACCTGGGAAAGAACAGCTGTGATGCCGACATCGGAGGCATCTGTTTGTAAAATGAAGGGTTGATCGTAGTCAGGGAGATCAAAACAGGACTGCTGGGTATGGCCTGTTTCAGTATTCTGACTCCATTCAGGACAGCGGGGGAAGGAACTTCTAGTACTCTTTTCTCAACTTTTTTCTTCAAGAGGTTGGTAAGAGGTGCTGCTATCTCTGAGTATCCTGGAATGAACCTTCGGTAATAGCCGAGGAGACCCAAAAAGACTTGTACCTCTTTTTTTGTTGTTGGAAGGGGTAACCTAGTGATGGCTTTGACTTTTTCCTCCTGAAGCTGTATGCATCCGTCCCTTAGCAGATACCCAAGATACTTCACTCTTTAAAAATCCTACCCGGGATTTTTTTCGTACTGCTTTTCATAGGTCCTGGAGTATCTGGGAACAGTGTTCCAGATGGGATTTCCAGGTAGGGCTGTGGATGACATCCAAATAAGCAGATGGGTAGCTCTGATGCATTAGTAGGACCTGATTCATTAACCTCTGAAAAGTTGCAGGGGCCCCTTGGAGGCCAAAGGGAAGTACCATGAATTCAAACAGACCGTCAGGGGTGGAAAAGGCTGTCTTCTCTTGGTCAGCTCTTCGCAGTGTTACCTGCCAGTAGCCTTTTGTGAGGTCTAGGGTGGATGTATAATGGGCACTTCCTAACCTTTCAATCAGTTCATCAACTTTAGGCAGGGGGTAAGCATCCAATTTTGAGATGGCGTTTACTTTGCGGAAGTCGATTCAAAACCGGATGGACCCGTCCGGTTTGGGAACCAAAACGATGAGAGAGGACCACTCGCTCCGGGAGGGTCTAATCACCCCCATCTGTAGCATTTTTCTGATTTCCACAGAAACGGCTATTCGGCATGCAGCTGGTATTCGGTACGGCCGCTAATGGACCACCCTTCCCGGGGAAGTATCGATACAGTGTTCCACCAAGTTAGTATTTCCGGGGAGGTCAGAAAAAAGGGATGAATAGGACTCTAACATATCTAACAGGGCACTCTGCTGGTCATCCGTTAAGGTGTTGTTAACCACCAGTTCTTCCCATGTACAGACCGGGCTTTTTGGGGCTAGTACTAGATGGTTAATTTGCAATAAAGGTCCTAACCACTTCTTCAGAAGGTTGATATGGTACATCTGGTACTTGTTTGGGCCCATTTGGAGCCTAAAGGTGGTTTTTCCTATAGTGGCTACCACTTTGTATGGCCCCATCCATTCCCTTTTTATGGTAGAGAGGGAGGCTGGTTGGAGGACCAGCACCCAATCATTCACCTGCAGGGTTTGCCATTTAGTGTCCTTGTCATAGACGTGTTTCTGTCATACCTGACTTTTCTCTTGGTTTGTGTGGGCAAGATCCAGCTTCTTCTGTCCCTCAACCAGATGTTGAATTAGGGCTTCCATTTCGTCTTTCAATGGATGTCACGCTGCCCGCATTCTCCACAACTTGTTGCGCGGGGCAGGAATAATGTGTGACACTGTAGGATGCTTGACACTCTCTTTATTCAAGCTTGGGGAAACAAGCTCTTCATTAAGTTCATGAAAAAGGGGTGGGGAGATTCCAAAACTGACGTCCTCTTCATGGGATTCCTTCTTCTCCCTCCTTGGCATTTTTATTTTGGGATTCCCTCCGTTTGTCAGGGTATAGATGGGAGAAAAAGAAAAGCACAGTGGTTAGTGCATTACTTCGGCCCGTATTTGGGGGAAAGGGAGTGAGGACCTCTTCACCCATCGAAGTAGAGGTGGTGTCTGAGGAAGGGGCGGGGGACCGTCACCAAAAGGAAGCAGGTTTAGGAGCGCGTTGCGGCATCTTAGCTTGCAGGCTCTGAACTCTGCGAGGACACAGAAGCCTGTGCGGACCTGGCTGGTGCTATTTCCACCCTCCTCCCTGTTCCCAAGAGCCACGCTTGTACCTAGTCGAGCCACGTCCCTCCTGGAGCGTGGCTGGGTGCTGAGCGGGTTCGTTGGCCTCCGGGCTTCTCTGTCTCTCCTTCTTCCGGGTCGCTCCGGTCCCTTCCTCCGTCTCCTGGCGTTCTTCTCTCTGGTCGAATCTCGGAGGTTCCAGCTTGGATCTCTTCCTCTTTCTCTTTCCGGGGATCGACTCCAGATGGCCTTAGCTGAGGCCAGCATCGCCGGTTCCCACCCGCATGGGGGCGGACCAAATCCATCCAGCTGAAGAGGATTAAAGGGCCAGTCCTGCAGGTCTTGACTCTCATCCTGGTCTTCCACATACTGATCCGCAAGTGCTGGCTGCAAGGAAGAAAGAATGTTGGGCCGGTAAGGTGTAGTGGGCAACAACTGCTCGCGCGGGCAGGGGGCTGGTTTCAGACACTCTCCTCCCCCAGAGTCTTCCCGCTCGGGAAGAAAGTGGACACAGAAGAGAAAGTCTGCATTGGAGTCAATTTTGCCATTACGGTGTTGTACTCAAAGGGGAAAGGTTGGAGGGACAGGAACCAGAGTATCACCTGCGGGTTGCTGCCCTTGTTTCTGCTCATCCAGACTAAGGTGGCGTGATCAGTGAACAGAGTGAAGCAGCTGCCTTCCAGATAGTACTGGAGTTTTTTAATGGACCACTTGAAAGCCAGGCCCTCCTTTTCTATGGTTGGGTAGTGTTTTTCCCGGGGAAACAGCTTTCGTCTGATGAAGAGAACGGGCCTTTCATGTCCATCCTTTGAGACCTGGGAAAGAACAGCTGTGATGCTGTATTAAAGGGCCAGTTCTGCAGGTCTTGACTCTCGCCCTGGTCTTCCACATACTGATCCGCAAGCGGTAGCTGCAAGGAAAAAAGAAGGTCGGGCCAGTAAGGTGTAGAGGGCGACAACTGCTCGAGCGGGCTGGTTCCCGACATAATAGTGGTCACAATTGGAGTACAAGAAAGTGTAAATGAAATTTCCGACTAAGATATCACTATTTCCTCAATTATACAATTTTTCTATTTTTCAAACCTGTTACACTCCTGGTCATAAAATGCTGTAAAAACTACTACTATTGTGACAAAATGAGACATTAAATGTGATAACAAATACATCAATCCCATATGCATTCAATGTGTATTACTTATATGAAGATGATTGTACTCCTGTTCCATTTTCTTCTAGTGGCTGATTGCTCTATGCCTCCAAAAAACAATTTAGGTCCAATTGTACATTACGACCTCTAGGGTTGACAGAGTCTAGACAGTTAATCCAAAATGTTTCTCTCTGTAGTAAACATTGTTTGTTGTCTCTTCCCAGTTGGATTGGAACTTTTTCCAAGATCAAAAACCTCAATTGGCTTATATTGCGATTGTAAGTGTTAAAATGGGTAACAACTGTTGATTTGAGATTCCTCGCGCAGATATTGCTCTTGTGTTCGTTCAAAAATGTTTTACTTTTCCTCTTTGTCTTTCCCACGTACGCGTATCTGTATGGGCATTTCAGCATGTAAACCACGTTGTTACTGTTACATGTGGCTGTCACCTTTAGTTTGATGATTGTACCTCAGGTAGGGTGTGGTATAGTGTTGCCATAATTGTGTTACAGCTGCCACAATTCACAGAGGGTAATCTTCCCCAATAAATCTGTTCTTTTGTCTCCTGTGCTTTGTTTAGTATTTGTTTCAGATTTCTCGTGCGAAGATAAGCAAATCTTGGTTGATGTTCAAAGATGCTCTTAAAATTCTTTTCCATTGTTAACATTGGCCAGTATTTCAGTATGGTGTTCTTAAATCGAAAACTGCGGGTAGAAAACTTTGATACAAAAACCATTCTGTTTTCTTTATCTTTTGATGTATTCATGTTGGTTAACAAACTTTTTTTTTCCGCTAGTATCCGCCTACAAAACGGCGGATACTAGCAGAAAACCTCCACCAGCTGCTCCGCACCCTGACCAGGTGCCGCGAGCGTGAGGGGTAGGTGTTCCGCCGCGCCAGTGTTCCCTTCGAGGTGAACTCTACCTTATAACGCTGGCCTCACGGGAGCATGCTGCGAGGCCCTATTTTAATCCTTTTAGGGTCGCCTAAATAGAGGAGGACCCCTTGGCCCTCTTGTCCTCCGACCCAGTGAGGTTGTATTCACTTTCTTTATAGAGATTGAGTATTGAGTCCACATTTGTTTTTGTGTAGTACTTTTTTGAGGTCCTGACGAATCGCCTCTTGGCGAGAAACATGTTGACCACACTAGGGGGTTGAGTTATTGTTCTGTATACCTTTACGGTCTCTAAACTCCCCTCCCACCCCTTTTTAACTAAGGAATCAGCCACGTTATTAAAGTTGAAAGTGGACTGCTTACCTTTTTCATTACTTTCACTCACTATTACACTGACTACACCCTTCTTCATCCTCACCTACACCAACCATCGGCAAGGAACAAAAGAACCCCGCCAAAAGAGTACCTTTGGGGACTCCGTCAGACATTGCAGCGCCGGTCTGACGAGGGGCAGGGAGTCGATGATGACACCGGACACCCTCCAGTAAGGGTGTGTTTCACGCCTATTACTTTGGGTGTGTGAGGCTCTCTAAGTTCCGACTAAGGAACCCTTCAGTGATATCCACGGTATTGACAATACCTACTTCTTGCTCCACACTGTTACACGCTCCCCGGGGAACTTTGTACTCTGCTGTTAGGTTAACAAACTTTCTCGTGTTCTGTATTGTGCCTTTTGGATTGCCTCTTGCAGAATCTTTTCCGGGTATCCTAGTTCTCTGAATTTTCGAACTGTGGTAATCATGCTTTTCCTGTATTGTTCTTCATTTGATAAAATCCTTTTCAGCCTTAATAAGTGAGAAAACTGTAAAATAAATTTAGTGAGGGTTTTTGAAAGCTGTTAATATGGAGTAAGTTATTTTGATCAACCTGGACAAAAAAGAAGGTTTTAATATCACTTTGAAATGCCACAAACCACTATTTTTTAAGTAGGACTGTGAACCCACTAAGCACAATAGACTAATCCATGTTACACAAGATGCACCATACCATAAGCTTCAGTTCAAACCTTGCATGATTATGAAACAAAGAATCACTTGCACCATACATGAATGAATACATTACAGGAACTACAGTTATGTACCCACTAGGACTGAGATTAAGGTTCTTCTATGCTTTTAGGATAAAATCCCCTGATGAAGGGTAAAGCCCGAAATACATTGGGTGCATTTTCGTTTTGAATATATGAGTTTGATCATTCGGAATGGATGTTACTAAAAGAGGGAAGTAAATTAAGGATAAAGAACTACAATTAAATAAATAAAAGAATTGTTGAAAAAAACTTTACAGCTTCTGAAATACTTCATTTTAAAAGGACACTTGAGTGTGAATTGGAGACGCCCCTCAGAACCTGGGTCCAGCGCATCATGTGCATGAATTAATTACGCATTGCCTCTAAGTTAAACCTGATTGATTTATGTCAAGCTACCAGAGTGTTAAGCACAGGTTAATTTGGTGGCTTTTGTGGTTCACCCTGACAAGTATTGTGGTTGTTGCTTCAGTAGAGCTCTTCCCAACCAAATAAATAACTAATGCTATTAGTCTTCTACATTCTATTTAGTGCCTTGATCTGAAATTGATATGTTCTACTTCTGAATGACAAGTGCTTCTCCATCAATTGATCTGTAATGCACGCTGCAATTTCAAAATGCCTAATTAGCAATAAAAAAGCTGCAATGTATGCTCAAAATGTGTTTTTCATACAGTGTTCATGCTGTTGCAGATTTCATATTTAAGTAGTATATCAGTAGTTCCCCTGAACACATAAAATTCCACCCAGTGGGATGGGAATTGGGCAATGCGTGCTTAGCCTTGTAAGTTATTGAATGCCCGCAAACATGGCTGTTTGACTGCATTCACAAATTCATCCCCTTAACCTTTCCATCTTGGAAAGAGTAGGAGGACGTTTGTAGAGGGCATGCACATGTACCATGAATGGAAGTGACATCTCATGTCGTTTTCCAAATAGCATTAGAGGAAGTGACCTCATTGAATTAAACAAAAACAAATAAGTGCCTGACCAAATGATAAAGGCGCAGTTAGGAAAGACTCTCAAGGCTTTTGGTCAGGAAAGGACAATGGGTGCACAACCTAAAGTAGACACACTGATAAAGGCTAAGCAAGTAGAGTGGTGCACCTGGGTGAGTGGGGAGCCCTAGAACCACTCAATGTTTGGTAGAGAAACTACCAAAAGACAAGAATAACAGGTATTCCCAATGCACTCAAAAGTAAAACATATGTTCAGTAAAATTCAGACGAATAAACAGTGTACAAAGCGACAGAGAGATGTGGGAATCTCCAGAGGAAGAGTAGCCCGATGGAGTCCTTTATTTAGTACAACAGCCAGCCGACACGTGTTTCATCGCTATTGCGAATCCTCAGGGCTTTATATGGCTTTGTTACACCAGAAGGTTGCTCCGCTGGTGATAATTCCGACCCAGCCGGGCCTGTGACCATGGATGAACGAATATCAGTGAAGAAGCTACCGACCCCTGTATGCGATTATAGTCCCTTGTCAAAGTATTGTGTGCAAAATCCAATCGGCACTTCTATAAAAGATGTATTCAAGCGTGAATATATATCCAATCTTCCGGGGGCTGGACCAGGAACACAACCCTGAGGAAATACGCAGTGACGCTACAGCACACACCGGTATGGGCGTTCTTTCAAAGTAGTGGGTCGTACCCGACTCGAAGCTGCACATTAGCAGTTTGAAGCCCCCGGAATCACTGGGATTAAACATATGAAACCTGTAGCAGATATGAAGATCAGTGCAGTAGATGCATTAACTCACTGGATTTTATGACTGGTGAAGGAAATTCATTTAAAAAAAATTGGCTTGCATTACAAATTAGAATGACAATCTGACTTTGGGTTTAAGCATGGCATGCAGGCAATTAGTGATGGAAACAATTGAAAACATTCGGCTTTGATATTCCCGGGCCTTTAACCAGACGCTTTCCCTTTAATAAATCATGTTCTTTAATGGTTATTGTGACTAGTTTAGATTTTGTCTCAACTATAGAAGGTGTTTTTGAACCTACAATAATTATTAAATGTGTGCAGCAGAAAGGTATAGCTTGTATTAAATTTACAGGACATATAAAAGAGCAGAAAAAAGTGACAGCTGACTAGAATTCATTATTTAAAGAAATGCAGCTTGCTGGAAAATCTCACTTCTTGGTCCATGTTGACGCATTGGTGGAAAACCTGATTGTTCTTTTTTAAGTGCCCTTCTTAGGCGCACTCACCCACCCCTCCCTCCCTCCCCTCCCCCCCAACCTCCATCTCTCTGGACAAAGCCATTGCGTGCTTCTCGCAGCAAGAAGAGCTGGCACTGGCTGCAAGCAGAAGTACTCACAACATCACACACACACATGCAAAAGAGGCACAGTCTCTTCACCTCAAACGTCCTGACACAGCAATTAGGGACAGACAAAGAACAGAACTTCCTTACCTAGAACATCAGAATCTACAGCCCCACTCTCCTCTCAAATACCAAAGGACAGTGCTCAGGAAGAACTAATCTGCAGCCCCTTGCTAGAAAATGCACATGAATTTCTAAAGGTAGTCCTGTCTCCAACACTCTCACTTCAAGGTCTGGACCACCACCTCCCACCCACAGGAATTCAGGCAATACACTTCTATTGTTTGAAAGTCTCTTCTCTCCCTCATCTAGTGCCATACTAAACCAGGAGCACCTAAACGAATCCCCTTTTATACTGTGAGCCAAAATGTAAGGGTAAACATCAAAATACATCTGCTTCAGCATGTGCAGAATCTCCTCTCAATGTTTGCATTATGTACCACCTTATATGTCACATTGCTACCATCACGAGATTACTGCTTCTTTCAAACGTTGCCTGAATATCTTGATTTTTCTCAACATAGGCATACATGGGTTGAGCCAGGGAGGTCCTAAATTCTTCCAGAACCACTGGCACATATCGCTGGCCATGTGTCAGAGAGCACATGTGTAGTGGTCTAATAGGCAAACCATGTTGATCAAACTAAGATTAGGCTGCCTGAAGAGAACATACATTTTCTGAATGCCTCAATCCTTTTCTACTCCCTGTCCAGGGGTGGGTATAGGGGGAATTAATTAGGATTTACCTTGCTAGTGGAAGTTTGAACCACGAAACTCGTAGGAGTAGGATGCTGCAAAAGAAAATCAGGGTCACCAAGCATGAGTCTCTGCAGTCTGGCCACCTGTCCATCAACCAGCAGGCAAGAGCAAGGCTTAGACCAAGTGCACATCAATGTTAAGACTTCTCTGAATGAGAGTAAGGGCTCAGAGGATAATGGTCCAGATTACAGGACCTCTGTTAGGGTTCAGGGTGGGCGGAACTTGTAGAGTTACATAAAAACTCTGCGAGATTCCACAGGGTTCCTAGAGTAGGCAGAAATCAATACGTCATGAGGCTTGTGCTGATTTTTAGTGCTGGGACCTTGTTCCACCCTGCAAAATCAGCATGACTGGCACAATGCAGCAAACCAGAGGACACTGCTTCTTTGCTGCTGCTCAAGTAGATTTTTTATTTGAGCTGCGGCTTTCTCACGGCAAATGGTGTGACCGACCGCATTGAGACAATCTTGCTGGGTGCCGTTCTAGCACCGTAAATCATGCTAGAGGATACAAATTGTCACTTGGGCTCACCAACTTAATGTTGGTGAGCAGCGCGCAAGACAAACCTCTGAGACGCAGGGGTTGACGTTGTTTTGCAGGAACTTGTAATGGGAGTAGGACTTTAGCAAGGTGTGTCATTTCCTCCTATGTTTCCTGAGGTACAGTTTTGCTTCACAGTCCCAGATGGCCTTCAGGAGCATGACAGCACACTCATCATACAACTGAAAATGTATCCCATGCCCAAAAGGCACACCACATGCTGGTCTGTTACCTACATCTGGTTTCTGCAGTCAGCACATGGTTTTAACCCTGTAGTTTTGTGAATACCAAAATGAGTAAATGGTAGTAAGTTTAGGATTTTGTCTAAGTTAGTTCTGTGAATCGGGCTCATAAAGCGCACACACTAGATAGAAATAGATTATTTAAATAGGCCATTTTTATTTCACATGTGCCTGACATACTTAAACAGCTTTACTCAGGCGCTCCAGTTCTGCTTTTTGTTCTTCAAGACACAACTTTTCTTGCTCTACAGCGATTTTCCAGTCTTCCAGCTCTACTCCACAATAGGTGAACTCCCTTTTCTGTAGGAGAAAGATGAAAACACAGGGGTAACAGAGATGTTATGTTGCTTTTGTTTGCATATGCATGCTCTACAAACACACAATTTGTTCTGATCTTATTCGATTAAGAACTAATGTGTTACTTTCTACAATGCCACTGGTACCTTCTTATTCCGGTCGTAGAGGGTGGAATTGGTGTAAAAATGTATTAAAATAAACCAGAAAAAATACAAGGCGGCTACCACCAGGCGGATCTTTTGCTCTATGACAATGGTGAGAGGTATGACCTCCGGCTACTAGTGAATCCCCCTCAGCATCATCCCTCGCCCTCTCAATGTCAGCAGAGAGGTAGGCAGGTGTGCCTTACTTACTTACTTTACTATACAGTTAATGAAAACCCTAATGTACAAACATAACAATACATAATAGAGTAAAATTTTAAAATGTACAGAGTCGTGGTCAGATTCTTAATGCTGAGCATTATGCAGTGCTGTTAAAATAATATTAACAAACTTCCCAGCTCTTGCTAGGGCCTGGGCTGAATTGTTGCTAAAACACAAAGCCGATGCTTCCCTACAATGTCTCAGTGACTGTTCCCAGAAAACAGGAATCAGTAAGCGGCGTCGGTCGGTAGCAAAGAATGGGCAGCAGCATAACAGGTGGAGCCAGGACGCATGTATGTAATTGAAAAGCCTGCAAATGGGCTGCTCATTCCACCAGGCCCACTGCGGATTGAAGTCAAAAATTGGTAGGGCTAGCAGCCTCATGTATAGTATTTTGTTGCGAGTCTGGGGATTAAGGGAGTAGTTAAAATATGGTTGAGGTTTCCCCTTGATGTATGATTCATTCAGAGCTGTGAAAAGTAAATTTTTAGAGAGCCCGGCAGCATCTGTCTGGAATGAAACTGAAATAATTTGATTTGTTATTGTTTTTTTCCACATTGACAGGGGGATAGTTGGATTAGTGAAGGAGGTGGCTTCAATCTTTAGTGTGGAAATAGCAAGGTGCAACTGTTTGTGCCAAGGGGAATGTTTGTCCTTGAACACAGCTTGTAATTGTTCTTTCATAGATTGTCCTGGAGCTCGTAAGGTGTGGATGTAAAATTTGATTAAGTCTCCCAGGCAATACAGGTTTGCGCATGTCAGGCCCAGCTCATGTCTCGTCCTCGACCTCCTTGCGTGTTGCGGGACAGAGAAGATTTTCTTGTAGGCTTTTATTTGTAAGTTTCCCAGAAATGCATCCATTTTTACGGGGAAGGCCAGGTGGCCGTAGGTCGCTGCAGGTAGTAGTTTGGCCCGTAGCACCCTTAGGATTGGTTCGGCTGAAGGGCTGTGCAAGTGACGGTTCAGGCGCCTCAGACTGTGAATGATCCCCATGCCGTTAGGCCTTAAGTGTCTAAGGTGTGCTGCTTGGTTTGCCCTAACGTTAAACTAGACTCCTAAGTAGTTATAGCTGGTGCAGGTCGCTATTTGTAGTCCCCCTGCCCTCCAAGTAAGATTTTTCTTTTTTTGTAGTTCCCAAAGGTCAAGATTTTGGTTTTGGATTCATTCATCAAAAGATGGTTCTTTGTATTGTACTTATTAAGAGCGTGAGCGATCTTTGCAGTCCCATTTTCGTGTGGTCCATGATAATAATATCATTGGCATATTGCATTGTCTGTAGACGTGTCCCGCCCAGTTTTGACAGTGTAGAGATTGAATAATAGCGGAGCTAGTACACAGCCTTGTTTTAGGCCTTTTTTAGTTGCAATTTTTTGCTATAATGTTTGTGCACTTGTTTTGATCCTAACCCAAGTTTTATGATGCAAGGATATCAGAGCTGAGAGAAGAGGAGATGGTATCCCCCAGGAATTTAATTTGTGCCATAGCGTCCCTCGATTGACTCTGTCGAAAGCTGCGCTATAGTCCACGAAGCAGAAAAATAAAGGTAGCTGGTTGGCCAAGGTAGCTCTCCATGACAGGTAGGACAGTGCTATTATATTGTCTATCGTGGAGCAGCTCGTTCTAAAGCCTGACTGGGAGTGAGGCAAGAGGTTGTTTTCGCTGGCCCAATTTTCTAGTTCCGCCAGTAAAACACGGGTATAGGCTTTGGCTTCAATGTCCAACGAAGCTATTAATCTATAATTGGCCGGGCTTGAGTGATTGCCCTTTTTATAGATTGGGTGTAGTATTGAGCCCTGCCAAGTAGGTGTAATTGTGGCTGTGAGGAAAGCATGTCCAAAGAGGGGTGTAAGGAGTTCTGCCCAAAACTGCCGAAATGTTTTAAAGACTGCTGCGGGTATTTCGTTTGGCCCTGGCGCCCCATCGTTCTTCATGCGGCTGATGATCTTGCTTACTGCGATTTCAGATGTGGCCAGGCCCAGGGC
The DNA here is from genome assembly GCF_964263255.1 of Lissotriton vulgaris. Classification (NCBI taxonomy): domain Eukaryota; kingdom Metazoa; phylum Chordata; class Amphibia; order Caudata; family Salamandridae; genus Lissotriton; species Lissotriton vulgaris. The sequence continues at coordinate 108,966 of NW_028251505.1, forward strand.
ATTTCCGTTGAGTGGAGCTTGGGGCGGGGAGGCGGATGACAGCTCCCCTGCCCCGCCGTTATAAAGCGTTTTTTTGAACCACCAATACATTCTCAGGAACCCCGTTTTCTTTAGTCTGGCCGTTGTTACTGAGCTGGTTGATGTGTCTCCAGAATCGGACCGAACATTTTTAGCCAGGCTTCCTCTATGTGTTTGTTCCGTTGGGCCCATGCACGTTTCTTGCTGGCTGCTCGATGTGGCCCTTTTGTGGCTCGCTGGGCTGCTCTTTCTCCTTTTTTCCTTCTATTTAGGCCATTTTGCCTCTTTTGTTTGTTTTCAGATGTTTCCTGGTTTGAAGCTTGGTTGAGAGCCTTTGGCGTCCGTTTTTCTTGATCGGCAGATGAGCCCCCCAGAGCCTGATGCAAATCTCTCAAGAGAATAGGCCAATTATTTAGGAGGGCTTGTGGGCCAATAGCGATTTTTACTTGATCGTTTTTCGTTACCCAGTCAGCCAGTTTTGAATCTAAATTGATGGACCATTTAATCCTGCGTGAAATTTGCTTGTTTTCCTCACCCGTGGATTCGCCTATAGGTGTGAATCTGCAGGATGCAGCGATGGAAAGGCTGAAGGATGCTCTTAAAGGCCTGTGATCGCTCTCGGTTCGATGATCAGATATTTGAATATTGTGTGTCATCCCACTGATCTATCTCACTATGATTAGAACCTGTGGTCCATGCAGTGCACACAATCTTTTAGATAAGGCGTATTAATTTACTAGATTTTCTCACTGGGATTAAAAATGTGAAACCTGTAGCAGATATGAAGATCAGTGCAGTAGGTGCATTAACTCACTGGATTTTATGACTGGTGAAGGAAATTAATTTGAAAAAAAAATTGACTTGCATTACAAATTAGAATGACAATCTGACTTTGGGTTTAAGCATGGCATGCAGGCAATTAGTGATGGAAACAATTGAAAACATTAGGCTTTGATATTCCTGGGCCTTTAACCAGATGCTTTCCCTTTAATAAATCATGTTCTTTAATAGTTATTGTGCCTAGTTTAGATTTTGTCTCAACTATAGAAGGTGTTTTTTGAACCTACAATAATTTTTAAATGTGTGCAGCAGTAAGGTATAGCTTGTATTAAATTAACAGGGCATTTAAAAGAGCAGAAACCAGTGACAGCTAAATAGAATTCATTATTTAAAGAAATGCAGCTTGCTGGAAAATCTCACTTCTTGGTCCATGTTGACGCATTGGTGGAAAACCTGATTGTTCTCTCTTAAGTGCCCTTCTTGGGCGCACCCACCCTCCCCTTCCTCCCTCCCCCCTCCCCATCTGCCCCCCCCCCCACACCTCCATCTCTCGGGACAAAGCCATTGCTGTGCTTCTCGCAGCAAGAAGAGCTGGCACTGACTGCAAGCAGAAGTACTCACAACATCACACACACATGCAAAAGAGGCACAGTCTCTTCACCTCAAACGTCCTAACACAGCAATTAGGGACAGACAAAGAACAGAACTTCCTTACCTAGAACATCAGAAACTACAGCCCCACTCTCCTCTCAACTACCAAAGGACAGTGCTCAGGAAGAACAAGTCTGCAGCCCCTTGCTAAGAAAATGCACATGAATTTCTAAAGGTAGTCCTGTCACCAACACTCTCACTTCAAGTTCTGGACCACCACCTCCCACCCACAGGAATTCAGGCAATACAATTCTATTGTTTGAAAGTATCTTCTCTCCCTCATCTAGTGCCATACTAAACCAGGGGCACCTAAACGAATCCCCTTTTATACTGTATGCCAAAATGTAAGGGAAAACATCAAAATACATCTGCTTCAGCATGTGCAGAATCTCCTCTCAATTTTTGCATTATGTACCACCTTATATATGACCAGTTGCTCCTAGTCATTACCGGACGCTGTGGGGGTAGGTGATGATGGCTGTGACCCCGCACCGTTTTGGGTACCTTACTCAAAGGTGCTGGTTCCACAGGAGGTGACTGCTGTGGCACCTTAGGGAAATCCTTAGGGTTGCATCACTAGGGGCAGGACCAATCGGCCTGCATTACCATTGACCTCAAGACATAAGGTTGTATTTCTTTATTCACTATGTAGTACTTTGCACTTAGGTCCTGACGAATTGCTTATAAGGCAAGAAACATGTTGACCTGAACAGAGGGTAGTAGATTTTTACTGTGAACCTTACACCAGTACATATCTCCCCTCCCACTTTTTAACCAAGGGAGTCAACCACACTAATAAAGTACCCACTGGATTGACTTACCTTTTTTAATCTACACTCACTTCACAACTACACATTCACCCGCGTTTATCTTCCCCTCTTACACGCATGCAAAATATGGCAGGAACAAAAGATCTCCGATAAAGAGCCCCTTCGCGGGTGCCCGTCAGACATTGCAGCGCCAGTCTGACGAGGAGCAGAACCCATATGATGAAGCATGACACCTAGCTTGCTGGGTGTGTGAGGGTTTAGTTCCGAAAAGGGAAATTCCCCGCCCTTTTTTCCTTTTTCCTCTCTCTTTACGCTAGATTCATATTCCTACTCACATTGGGGAACTTTGTACCCTTCTTGTGCCACTGTACCACCTTATATGTCACATTGCTACCATCACGAGGTTACTGCTTCTTTCAAATGCTGCCTGAATATCTTGATTTTTCTCAACATAGACATACATGGGTTGAGCCAGGGAGGTCCTAAATTCTTCCAGAACGACTGGCAGTTATCGCTGGCCATGTGTCAGAGAGCACATGTGTAGTGGTCTAATAGGCAAACCATGTTGATCAAACTAAGATTAGGCTGCCTGAAAAGAACATACATTTTCTGAATCCCTCAATCCTTTTCTGCTCCCTGTCCAGGGGTGGGTATAGGGGGAATGAATTAGGATTTACCTTGCTAGTGGAAGGTTGAACCACCAAACTCGTAGGAGTAGGATGCTGCAAAAGAAAATCAGGGTCACCAAGCATGAGTCTCTGCAGTCTGGCCACCTGTCCATCAACAAGCAGGCAAGAGCAAGACTTAGACCAAGTGCACATCAAAGTTAAGGCTTCTCTGAATGAGAGTAAGGGCTCAGAGGATAATGGTCCAGATTACAGGACCTCTGTTAGGGTTCAGGGTGGGCGGAACTTGTGGAGTTACATAAAAACTCTGCGAGATTCCACAGGGTTCCTAGAGTAGGCAGAAATCAATACGTCATGATGCTTGTGCTGATTTTTAGTGCTGGGACCTTGTTGCACCCTGCAAAATCAGCATGACTGGAACCATGCAGCAAACCAGAGGGCACTGCTTCTTTGCTGCTGCTCAAGTAGATTTTTATTTGAGCTGCGGCTTTCTCATGGCAAATGGTGTGACCGACCGCAGTGAGACAATCTTGCTGGGTGCCGTTCTAGCACCGTAAATCATGCTAGAGGATACAAATTGTCACTTGGGCTCACCAACTTAATGTTGGTGAGCAAGACACAACTCTGAGACGCAGGGGTTTTACTGGAACTCCATGCTACAGGTGTAACACAGAGGTGGCTAAGCTCCGCAAACGGAGCAGAATTTATCACCCACCCCTGGAAAGGAAATTTCTCTCAACTTTAACAAAAGGCAGTTGTAGGTTCAGGACCTCAGCAGCACATCGAAATAAAACAGCAAAGGAAGCACTCACTTCCATTGGTGGCATAAAGGGGAAATGAACCCTATAGCAGAAGTATCAAGCCTGCTGGCCTTCTTTAAACCCATGTATAAACTGTCATCATCGTAATGTAGGGGTAAACCATTTCATCATGATCATCGCCATTGTCATCTCTGGTGAGAATCGGACCCAAAAAGATGATGCTGCCCCAAGAATGGCTTTGCTGTAGTTAAAGTAAATTGTCTTACCCATGCAGAATAAAAACCATGAGTGTTGTAGTGGAGTCGGAGCATGACATTGCTTGGTTCAAAACAGATTCAGCTAGGGGTTGCGCTTTAGATTCAGCACTGGTCCGGTGATGATGAGAGTGGCATTGATTAACATGGAACTGATGCAGGCCTTAGAGCCAGAATGGAAGTCAGCACCAGAGTCAGTGTGAAACCCAACTTATGTCCTAGGGGTTCAGACAGCGCTGAGGACGGATCTGTCAGTGGTAATCTGAGTAGAGACCACTTCGGACCCTTATGACCTAAAAGCACACATCACTAATGGCCCGGGAATCTCAGGTGGCATTAGGATCAGCTGTGGAATCGTCTCCTCAATTGGGGATCTGGAGTGAGATCGACTGACACTTGACACCCTTGCAACTTCTCTTTAGATAAAGAACGGTGAGATGGAGTTGAGTCCCACTTTGTCTTCTTCAACTTGGACTGTGAACAATACCTGTCTCGAGAACAGGAGCAAAAGCAGACCTGCACCCTTTACTTGGAATGGGAGTAGGACTTTAGGAAGGTGTGTCATTTCCTCCTATGTTTCCTGAGGTACAGTTTTGCTTCACAGTCCCAGATCGCCTTCAGGAGCATGAGAGCACACTCATCATACAACTGAAAATGCATCCCATGCCCAAAAGGCACACCACATGCTGTTCTGTTACCTACATCTGGTTTCTGTAGTCAGCACATGGTTTTAACCCTGTAGTTTTGTGAATACCAAAATGAGTAAATGGTAGTAAGTTTAGGATTTTGTCTAAGTTAGTTCTGTGAATCGGGCTCATAAAGCGCACACACTAGATAGAAATAGATTATTTAAATAGGCCATTTTTATTTCACATGTGCCTGACATACTTAAACAGCTTTACTCAGGCGCTCCAGTTCTGCTTTTTGTTCTCCAAGACACAACTTTTCTTGCTCTAGAGCGAGTTTCCAGTCTTCCAGCTCTACTCCACAATAGGTAAACTCCCTTTTCTGTAGGAGAAAGATGAAAACACAGGGGTAACAGAGATGTTATATTGCTTTTGTTTGCATATGCATGCTCTACAAACACACAATTTGTTCTGATCTCATTCGATTAAGAACTAATTTGTTACTTTCTACAATGCCACTGGTACCTTCTTATTCCCGTCGTAGAGGGTGGAATTGGTGTAACAATGTATTAAAATAAACCAGAAAAAATACAAGGCGCCTACCACCAGGCGGGTCTTTTGTTCTATGGCAATGGTGAGAGGTATGACCTCCGGCTACTAGTGAATCCCCCTCAGCATCATCCCTCGCCTTCTCAATGTCAGCAGAGAGGTAAGCAGGTGTGCCCTGATTTGCATGGATGGGTTCTGATGCAAACAGACTAATCTCGGGACTCCCATCTGCCTTCAAGGAGGGGCCAGAGATCCCCCTGCCCATGGTAGAATCCCATACTGGCCACCTCGACGGGTATTAACAGACCATAGTAGCCCCCTCACCAGGTGTGGAGATTATCTCCCAGCTCTCAGACCTTCTTCCCATTGCCCTGATGGGGTAGCATTAATTTGTGCTAACTCTCGTTCCTAGCCTTTTACCGCGCTGTGATGGCTGTGTGGGACTCAGCAGCACCATAGTGGGGCTCATGGCATTCTCTTGGCCGGCACTGATGTTTCAAGTGCTGGGCTGAGTTGGCAGAAGTAAGTAAAGTTAGCAGCCATTTCCCAGGCTGCCTGACCCCACAAAATGAATTGCTAACCACAGTAAACTTTTTTTGCCATCTGTACATTTGCAAAAGTGCAACATTATGGGCCCTTGGGTCCTACTAAATGCCCCTACTAGATAAAGTATATAGCGGCATGCAATTTGATGGAAAGGGCAACTTGTGGCACCTATAGTGGCAATTTCCGAAAGATGCATTATTCCATCCCTTCGGTACACAAAGTACTCATCCTAGTAGTGAAAGTTTGTGTATCTCTGCTATTGGACTTTTCCTCACTTAGGTTATATTTTGCTTCTAAGTGTAATCATACCGTTATTTCCTGTTATCGAATTTTATTATTGATGACAGTCTTTCATGTAACTTTTTTTGCAATAATCTTTTATTAGAATACAATACGTAACATCAATATGACATTTATCATATTTTCATTTGTCACTGCGATGAGCCGAGAAACATACTCGTGCACAGTTTTAATCATATCCAAAGGAAACTGGGAGTAGAGAGGTTAAAACAAGATAACAAGGCAAACCCAACTTCTCACATTCCGTGATCCATTGCTTGTGCAAACCACTTCACTTGTACATTCATATACTCAGGTATGTATACTCAGACATGTATATAACCTGAACCGTATTCCCCAACGAGTACCATGAAATTATAAAACATAAATAGATCCCTCAGTATGCTGTGCCTTTTCCATGGGCGTCCGCAGATATTTTTCCAGGGGGGGGGTTGGGGAGGGGGCAAAATGTTAACATGATATGTGCCAGGTGGGGCGCAAGAAACACTGGGGCGCAGAACTGGGGTAGACTTAATTAAATGCCAGGAATCCAGGACAAGTGACTGACCCTGCCATAGGCCAGCAAACACCACCTGTAGGGAAAACGCTAAACTTTCTGACAAGGTGCTTTATCTCTGTCTCCTAGGTGTGCAGACTTCCGGGTCCTCGATCCAACACCAATCAAGGCTGTCTTCAGCACGATTCGATTTTTATCAGAATACTTTAAAATAGCCTATGATTAAAGCACCAGATTGAATATACTGTATGCACAGTGTATGTTAGGGATTATTTGTAGCACAAATATTTACCAATATTGGCTTCTTGGTGCTAGAATTCATGATAACTTTTATCCAAAGGTAAAGCACAACGTCAAAGTTAGTAATAAATATTGCAGCAATCACACACGCTACTGATTCGCCAATGGGTGCTCCCTTTACTAGATCTCCCCGGGCATTGCTAAATTTTACACACATTCAATTAATTTATACAAAATAAAATGTATAGGTCCAAATGTTAGCTATATGTTTTAAAAGAAACTTAGAGTTCCTCTACGTGTAGTGAATGTCAAACTGACAACGTGCCCACATTTAGGGGTACAATAATGGCCAGCTCCCTTATGCGAAAGCCCGGCCCCGTAAATGTGTGGCACATGCGGCGCCCGCAGCAGTGGCACATCACAGGTCCAGGGATGCTGAGTCTTACACAGTGGTCGAAGTGGGGGAAAACAAGTAGGGGATCAGTGGGCGGAGAATCAGAGGGCGGGAATAACCCAAGGATTGGATCAGTGGGTGGAGCCAGAGGTGTGACCAGAATGCGCAGACATCCCAATTTTTAGTATTTGTTTGGCATTTCACTGCCCAGTTTAATCAACCAATGGATACACATGATTATTTAAGGTTATATTGAGTTATTAACATAAAATATATTCACAAAGTGGGATATGCTTCTAATCACAGAATGTATCAAATACGATAAAATGTGAAAACACAAGCCATTTGTCTCCGAGCCATGGAGTTTCTGTCATCAGCACTACTCTCTTTTTCCACAACAGCAGTTCAAACATGAATGGCAAAATATCCTAGTTTGTAAATGTTTTCTCTAAAATTATGGCTCTGCCATATTTGCCTCATAATGCAGGATCTGCTGCATTATCTGACCATTTAAACTAATAAATTGTTTGTAGCTCAAACATATCAAAAGTTAATATAAAATGTGAGTTGTGTTGCTGCGGAGTGGATGGCCTATTGTAAAGGTTGGCTGGTCACCTTTTCCCACTGCTGCGTTTGTATGTTACTCTGGTACAAATAAGGCAAAATCTTTCCAGAGACTGTTGGCATGTGTACACACGTCAAAATAATACAATATCTGAAAATATACTGCATTACGCTGCAGCTTTTTTTTAATGCATAATTTAGTCAACACTACGGCATAATGTTGTCATCCTTTGCTGCATAATTAATTCCAGTGGCCCCACAGCAGGCAGCACATGTTAAAAGTGCTTGTGAATGAAGCCGGGTGACTGTAAGTTTGCAAACTTAGTTTGGTGTGCGTGCAAGTCCTGCATTGCCAATCCCTGGTGAGTTACAGCTACTACTGCTGAAACAAGGCCAATGGAGGTACCTATGGGTGAGGTAGACTGGCCTCAAGGGTAGGGCCAGCCATAGCACTGGTGGTGTCCTGTTCATTAATGTTTGTTAGTGCCCTCCAATGACCACCTCTTCCATGGATTCCCTCACTACCACCCTTTAACTGTGCCCCCCAAGTTTCCATAACCACTCTCTCTCAGATGCATTTAATTTGATGTACAGCGCCACTCATACCATTGTAGGGTGTCAGAGCACTTTACATCACACACATTACACAGAGACAATCAATATGTGTGTAAATCACTGTATAGAAAATGTTACATAAGACTAAGGACTACAAGGTGTAGGAGTCACATGACAACCATACTAGTAGCCCGTATAGTTTTATAGTGATTGGTCTGGAGAAACACAATACCCGGAATACCATGGTTGGGGGTTCTCCTTAATAATCAGAATTGATTTCTGTCCAAAAGAACACTTTTTGAGACATTAGGATAATCAAAGACTGAGGGGGGGGAGGGGGGTGGAACATAACGCTCTAATTTATACCTTGCAGTTTGTATGCAGCTCTTAGATGACAGTTAATAGCTCACTGTTCTAAGTTAGGATTTTAGCTTATAAACTGCAAGTAACAAAAGGATCTCTCTGACAAAAGCAGTAGCCCACTGACCTATTTACATTATGTGCACTTTGTGATCGGCATGGCGCAGGTTCTTTGCAGCCGGTACATCAACCCTCTGAGCTACCTTTCATGAGTCAAAACTTCCACTAGACAACATTCTGATCTCTCTCCAGGAAGAACATTAATCACCAGAGTCATCATGACATTTTTATTATTGCTGAAAATTGTAGGAGGCCAGGAAGGAGGAAGCAAGCGTTATTAAACCAATATATACTTGCAAACATGCCCTCAACTAAGTACTCCATGATATGGTTAGCTATTTCTAAGAATCCATTCTTCTATGTTCACTCATGAACGCAGCAGTCCGAAAAGAAAAGTAAAGAGAAAACATCCAACTTAATACACAAAAGCAGGTGTTACTTGGACGTGTACTACCTTGGAAAAACAAGACACAAGGGGCGTTGAGCAAAACAGGAACAGTTTGTTTAATTAAACATAGTGGCCGGGAGAACAATTACAGGCACAGGATGTAAGGACTGTCCCAATTTACAATTGTTCTGCGGCTCTCTTTTCTACAGTTCATTGTAGGTGAAAAATGGTTTCTGGTAATCCATGTAGGGAGAGGAATTTAAGTTGATGCATTTGGAGTCATATATTAATTGTCTAATGAAAAATGCAGGTGGGCCTCAAACTTGTGTGGACACAAAGTGGCCAGTAGGTAACATGTCCAGATGTGCGGTATGGAGAGTGAGTGATCACTGCATGTGATTTGTCCGGATTGGCTATATGTTCCTAACTCATGTGTCATCTGACTGTTTGGTATTTTAAGAGAGCGCATACCCCGTCCAGCCATGTATGCTTTGTTGGGGCCAATCTCCCTTGATCATTATAGTGTTGCTGCGCCTATCTGTGGGATTGAGCTAAGGAATGATTACTCACAAACATTTTCCTGGGGGCCAAAAGTTGTGGTCCGCGATTTTACCAATGGCTGCATTGATACAGCAGGCTGTGATCGGGCCAGGGGTGAGGCTGTAACAGGGAGCATTGGCAGTAAGGTGGGTGTAGGTGAAGCAAAGCATACACATCTAATTGCTAAAATGTGCAATGTGAAACCAGAAAACCCTGGATTAATCCTGGCTTCCCCACTTTACCAAATTTGTTTGATCCTAGGCAATAGTTTTATTTCACTTTCCCTTCTTTATCTTCATTATTTCATATACAAGGACCTCGAAATATATGACTTGAGAATGTACGTTGTACAAAACCTTCTCCTGTGTTTGATTTAATAAACTATAATGTTTTACTTGTATAATAGGAACCCAGGCCACCCAAAGAGTGCACATAACAACTGGCTTGCCTCTTTAGTTCACTATTGGTTTTGCTGTCAGGGTGGAGGGAAGAATTAATTTTTCTAAATTCATATTTGAAAACAATCACCTTTAAAATAGTACCGCTCAAAGCACTGATATAATCTGATGAACTAAAGTGAAAAGGTTTTGCATGTTAATTAAACAAACTTTTTGAATTTTGAAGAAACTTTTACATACGCTTACCCTTTTGCTGCAAGATCGCTTTAAAAATGAAGGTGCTCCTAAAGTTAAGTGGTGCAGGACACAATAGTTACTTATTTTCTTTAACACAAATTAACCTTTAAATAAATGCTTGCCTGTTTGTTTTACATCTTTTTTACTGTTAGTATCCCTCTAGTAAAGAGCAGCCAAGTGCTGCTGTACACCAAGGTGCCACATGTAGAGGTTAGGAGAGACACATGTGTCCACTAGGCCATACTTTGATATTCAATAATCTAAGGTTTCCTAAGGCTTTTGTCCGCCAGCTATGTGACATCCCACATGTTACCTATCAATCAATTACCTTGGGCCTAGGTCTCAGTGCAGGAGACAGGCACCAACAAGAGTCAGAGGGCAAGGTTACACTGAAGTATAAGAGATATGTCTGGGTCTTCACTCCAACAACTAAAACAACCTAGTTGTATAAAAATTATTATTATATATGAGACATGTTTTTGATTAGATGGCTATATTAAGGATTTGCAACAGTGAACAAAGAAATTGGCTCCGAATGTTTTTGTATTTTCAGATAAGAGTGATGTTTGTCAAATCGAATCTTTTATTATTTTGTAACTTCTTTGAAGATGTGCTGTGCCTGGCTGTAATCAATACACAGTTTTATATCAAATTAAATAGAAATTTCCAACTGAACTAAACTTTTACTAAACAAATGCCAGAGACAGACTACATATTACATACTGTGTACACTAATTAAAGCATAGGCTGGCTTCCTTCCCATTGGTTTTCTCTCTTTTTTAATTTCTTCAGATGTTTAATACTACCTGCACCTTACCTTCTTCTTTTGCAATCTGTGTTTTAAATTCCTTTTCTGCAACTGAATGTTTGATTTGGAATAACTAATTGTTAACTCTATTTTGGTGCTCAAACCTCAGATCAGTAGACATTGAGTTCTATGTCAAGAGCACACAGAGAGTTAGTCCAAAAATTAGATCTGAACCTGATGAAGACTATGCTCCTTGTAAGATGATATTTTAGATGCTAATTTCCAATGCCAGTTTAAATGCTGATATGAGGACAAAAAGAGGTAGTCCTTTTCTACCAATAATAGTTTCATTGATCTGATATTGTCCAGATATCCTTTGGTTCCATGCAGTAAAGAGGTGATACAATTTGACAACCCCCTTCTAGATGACCTCGGAAAATGCACTATAATCAACAACACAGGGTGCCTCAAGTCAAAGAACTACAAATCTTTGAACCCATTTGCTGATAGGCCTTCCGGCTCCCCTGTGCTAAGCTTTTTTTGTTATTAGGGCTAGTTCACGCTTAGGCCCCTGCAACTTTTTGTTCACCAAAGGTATCCCTGCCAAAAGTTGCATCCTTTTCTTCGAACATCCTGAGGATTATAAAGGTACCCAGGGTTAGTGGATTCCCCTGGCGGGGACTGGAAAATTTGCAAAAATACAGATACATTTTGTATTTTTTCTCTCGAACAAATTGGGAAAAAGTGCTGCAGAAAAAAGCATCTGTTTTTTTCTTTTGCAAAAGGTATCAACAAAGCGTTTGAGGTGCTAAAATCACCATATTCCCAGCTCTTAGTAACAGGCAAACCTTTGTCAGAAAACCAAACTTTTCTACACAGTTTTAGCATTTTACTGGGACAGGGCCTATTTTTTGTATTTGTTGTGCTTTCAACCTCCTTCCAGTTAATGGTAGAAATGGGTGTAAAAGCAATAATGGATCCTGGACAACTATACATTTCTGTAAAGTAGACAACATTTTGAATTCATCATGGGGTCATTTGTGCAGATCCTTCAAGGTATTCCTATAGAAACAAATAGTTGAAATAAAAAATATATTGAAATTGAGTTGAAAAACACGGCCATTTGTGGCAACGTTTTCACCTGTACCTTCTTATAAGTATTGTAGATTTTTAAAATCTATACACTGGTACGTCCGCTGGATCCTTCTGGTCACAGGGATATATATTGGACTTGTAGGTTGACCAAGAACCTGAGGTACCCAAAGCCAATAACTGTACTGTGTCTTGCAATGGTTTTTCATGGTGTACAGGGTAAATAGAAATTATTTTAGTAAAATGTAAAGAGTGAAAAATAAGTATCAAGGAAACCTATATATTTCCGAAATGGGAACAAAATATAAAGTTTAGAATCAGTGGTTATTTGCACATCTCCAAAATTGTGGGTACCTATAACATCATGTGAAATAGAGGACATTTTTCAAAATGACTTTTTTTTTACACATTGTCTTACATTTGGAAGGCAGAAATGCAAAGAAATACAATTGGTAATAACACTTGTTTTACTATTCTGTGTTCCCCTCACTCTCCTGCTAAAAATGGTATCTCACTTGTGTGGATAGGCCTAGTTCCTGCAACAGGAAATGGCCCAAAACGCAATGTGGACACATCACATTTTTCCAGTGAAAACTGACCATTTTTTTTTTTTGCAATATGCCTAGCTGTGGATTTTCGAACCTAGCTCAGTCGGCACCTAGGAAAACATAGCAAACCTATACATTTTTTAAAACTAGACACCCAGAAAAATCCAGGTTGGGGTGACTTGAAAGGCTCCTACTAGGTTTTGTTACCCAGAATCCCTTGCAAACCTCAAACTTTGTAACAAAAAAACATATTTTCCTCACATTTCTCTGATGGGAAATTCTGGAATCTGTGTGGAGCCACAAACTTCCATCCACCCAGCATTCCCCAAGTCTCCAGATAGAAATGTTGCCTTACTTGTGTGGGTAGGCCTAGGGCCCATGACAGGAAACGGCCCAAAACGCAACATGGACACATCACATTTTTACACAGAAAATTTACCCTTTTTTGCAATGTTACTAGCTATTGGTTTGGGATCCTAGCTCAGCTAGCACCTAGGAAATCCTAGCAAACCAATACATTTTTTTAAACTAAACACCAAGGGGAATCCCAGATGAGGTGACTTGTGTGGCTCTCACCAGGTTATGTTACCTAGAATCCCTTGCAAACCTCAAAATTTGTAAAAACATATTTTCCTCACATTTCTGTGAAACCTATACAAGTTTTAAAACTAGACACCCAGGAAAATCCAGGTTGGGGTCACTTGAAAGGCCCTCACTAGGTTTTGTTACCCAGAATCCCTTGCAAACCTCAAAGTTTGTAACAAGAAAACATATTTTCCTCACATTTCTGTGATGGAAAGTTCTGGAATCTGTGGGAAGTCACAAGATTCCACTCACCCAGCATTCTCCCAGGTCTCCATATAAAAAAGGTACCTCATTTGTGAGGGTGGGCTAAGTGTCGCGGCAGGATAGGGCCCAAAATGTATTGTGAAGACATCAACATTATCTATTACAAAATGACCTGATTTTGCAAGGGGTGTACTTGCATTTTTTGCTCCAGGGCTCGGCGGCCATCTAGGGAAGGCTACCAAACCACACATTTCTGAAACTAGATACACTGGGGAGTTCAGGGAGGTATGGCTTGCGTGGATCCCCCAATGGTTTCCTACCCAGAATCCCCTGCAAACCTCAAATTTAGAGAAAATGTTTCACATTTTCCTTACAATTCTGTGTTGGATCACCACACCGGCGAAAATGTCCTACCATCCAGCATTCCCCTTGGTTTCCCAATAAAAATGACACCTCACTTGTGTGGGTATCCAATGCAGAATCGCCTAAAAATGTATATAAAAAACACAGATTGCTGTGCTATTCCCTCAATCCCTATATTTTTGGCCCCTCCAAATTTCAGTCCCTTGGCTCACCCACACAAGTGAGGTATAATTTTCCTCGGGCGACTGAGGGGAACGCTGGGTGGTAAGAAATTTATGCCGATGTGGTGATCCCAGTCAGAAATGTGAGGAAAATATGATACTTTCAGACAAATGTGAGATTTGCAGGGGATTCGGGGTAAGAAAATGTTGGGGGATTCATGCAAGCCATACGTCCCTGGACTCCCCCCGAATGTCTAGTTTTCATGAATGTCTGGAATTGGTAGGTGTTCCCAGATGGCTGTCGAGCCCGGGACCCATAGCACAGGTGCCCCCTTGCAAAACCAGGTTGTTTTGTGATAGGTCCTTTTGATGTCTCCACAATACGTTTTGGGCACTTCCCTGCTGTTGTTATTTGGCCCACCCACACAAATGAGGTATCATTTTTAATAGGAGACCTGCAGGAACACTGAGTGGTACGAAATTTGTTTCAGCCCAGTGATCCTACAGCTTTTCCACACAGCAATGTGAGGAAAATGTGACATTTAAAGTTTGCGAGGGATCCTGAGTAGGAAAATGTTGGGGATCCACTCAAGCCATATCTCCCTGGACTCCCCAGGTGTCTAGTTTTCAGAAATGTCTGGGTTTAGTACATTCCCTATATGGCCATCGACCCCAGGTTTCAACACAAAGTTTTGGGCCCATCCCTTCCACGGGTACTTGGCTCACCCACACAAGTGAGGCACCATTTTTATTGAGAGACCTGTGGGAACGCTGAGTGGCAGGAAATTTGTGTCAGCCCGGTGATCACAAACATGTGAGGAACATTTTCATGAATTTGAGGTTTACAGGGGATTCTGGTTAAGAAAATTTTCGGGGATCAATGCATGCCACACCTCCCTGGATTCCTACGGGTGTCTAGTTTTGATAAATGTCTGCGATTGATAGGTTTCCCTAGATGGCCTCTGCACCCGGGACCTAGAACACAGATGCCCCCTTGCAAAACCAGGTGGTGTTGTGATCGATAGAGGGCACATGCATTTTTGGTCCGGGGCTCGGCGGCCATTTAGGGAAACCTACCAAACCCAGAAATTTCTGAAAACTAGACAGCATGGCTCTCCTAATGTTTTCCTACCAAGAATCCCCTCCAAGCCTCAAATATATCTGAAAAGAAACACATTTTTCTCACATTTCTGTGTGGGAAAGTAGCGGGATCACCGGGCTGACACAAATTTCCTACCACCCAGCGCTCCCCCAGCAGGTCTCCCGATAAAAACTGTACCTCATTTGTGTGGGTGGGTCAAGTACCCACGGCAGGAAAGGGCCCAAAACATACGGTGAAGACATCAAAATTATCTATCACCAAACAACCTGGTTTTGCAAGGAAGGCACCTGCGTTTTTGGTCTAGGGCTCGATGGCCATGTAGGGGAACCTACCAAATCCAGACATTTCTGAAAATAAGACACCTGGGGAGTCCAGGGAGGTATGGCTTGCGTGGATCCCCCCATGTTCTTCTACCCAGAATCCCCTGCAAAACTCAAATGTGGCCAACAAATCATATTTTCCATACATTTCTGTCTGGGATCACCGCGTTCTGGGCAATTTCCTATCGCAGGCACTAGGCCTACCCACACAAGTGAGGTGACATTTTTATCGAGAGACTTAGGGGAATACTAGGAGGGGGGGGATTTTGTTGCTCTCAGCAGATGCCAGAACTTTCCATCACAGAAATGAGATAATAATGTGTTTTGTTTTTACAAAGTTTAAGGTTTGCAAGGGATTCTGCAAAACAGGACCTGGCGAGGGTCGCATAAGTGACCCCATCTGTGATTCCCCTGGGTGCCTAGGTTTACATTTTTTTTACAGGTTTTTTAGGTGCCATACGTGCTAGGGCCCAAAATCCACAGCTTGGCACATTGCAAAAAAAAGGTCAGTGCCTTGTGGCCTTTCTGACCCCTGGGGAGGGGAAGTTCGGGGGCTAGTGCCCTGATATGCCCCAAAGGGGGGCAGAAAGACTGTGGCCACTTGTTGAGGGCGGGGTGGAGGCATTGGCACGGCATGACCATTCTGGGCAGTCCCCGTCCCTATTCTAAGAAACAAAATGATTAGGCTTCCTGCCCTCGCCGGGGGGGAGGGTATATATAGGGCTATTGCTTCACCTACCCCCTAGATGAGGCAGAAAGACTTCAGTCCCCATTTATGCTTGGAGAGGGAATGGCTAACACCATTGTGGGCAGACCCTACCCCTCTTTTATTAAAAAAAAAACAGTCTAGTGGTCTTTTTGCCCCCTTGGGGTGGCATATCGAGGGAAATAACCCCCATCTGCCCCTCAGGGGGGCAGAAAGACTGTCACATTTGTGTTTGGCATGTGGGGGCATTGGCATGCCCATTCTCTGCAAGACCCACCCCTTTGTATTAAAAAAAAATCCCCAGCACCTAGTGAGCTTTCTGACATCCAGGGGGCAGATTAAGGGCTATTGCCCAATCTGCCTCCCGGGAAGGTGGAAATATTGTGGCAAATTTTTTGGGTGTGCGGTGTCATTCTCATTCTGGGAAGCCCCCACCCATACGTATTATAAAAAAATGTAATCCCTGGTTTCTAGTGTGCTTCCCCACCCCGGGTAGCAGATAAGGGGCTATTGTCCCAATCTGCCTTCCAGGGGCCAGAAAGACAGGCATTTTATGGTGGGATGGGGACACTGGCATAGCCACTCTGGGCAGCCCTCACCACTATGTATAATAGAATCCATAATCCCTGGTGCCTAGTGGGCTTTCTGCCCCCCGGGGGGCAGATATGGGGCTATTTCCCCCATCTCCCTCCCGAGGTGCAGAAGGCCTTTGCAATATTTTTTGGGGGTGGGGGCATTGGCCTACCCATTTTAGGCCCCCACCCCTACGTACAATAAAAAAATATAATCCCTGGTGGTTAGTGGGTTTACTGCCCCGTGGAGGTGGCAGATATGGGGCTATTTACATTTACATTACATTGCCCCCATCTGCCTCCTGGTGGGGGGGGGGGGGGCAGAAAGACTGTTGAACTTTTTATGGGTGTGTTGGAGCATTGGCATGCCCATTTTGGGCTGCCCCAACCCGTTATACATAAATTAAATAAATCTTTGGTGACTAGTGTGCTCTATTGCCCCATCTGCCTCCCAGGGGGACTGAAAGACTTAAATTTGCCAAAAACGGGAAGGGGGGGTGTAGGCAAAAGCCCTTGACCAAGGGGCTGCTCCCCCCTCCCTTGTGTCTAGTGGATGGATCCCTGTTTGGGGATCGCCCTCCTGCGGCAATACCCAAACAGGGTTCCACTAGAGAATGGTACCATTGGAATCTCCCCTATCCAACAATACCTCTTCCGTCTGCCTACATGCTTGGGAGGCTGAGTTAGCCACCCAAGCACGTAGACAGTAAAACTGAAATAGGCTTATTTCAGTTTCGGTTTCAGTGAAATGACATCAGCATGCTGTGTACGCTGATCATCATTTCATTGAAAAAAAATGCCTCCAGAGGTTCGGGAAGCTCTACCCCAACCTGCTGAGTCTCAAAGAAAAACAAGCATTGGAAATGCAATAGGTCTCGCATTAGGAAAGTTTGAGCTATTGGTATTGTAAATGACACTTTTTTTATTTATGTGTTGGTTTTGAAAGTAGCAAAATTAATAGCTTTGTCAGTTACAATGTCAATAGTTTTAACTTTTGCAAATGTGACACATATAGCATTTGTAATGCAATGTGTGTTGTATTTACGTGACTTAGATGTATTGATTTTACAAATAACAATGGCTTTTAATTTTGTAAACAATTAATACCTAAATAAAAGTTATTGCAATTTATAATGGCAATGGCTTAAACGTTTGTAAATAACTTTTGTGAAGATTATGTTCAGTGTATTTTATTGTGACGACAATCCAAGAACATTGCATTTGCACCTACACACACAGAGCCACACACATGTAGATGTGGTGGTGGTGGATCTGGGGGATATGGTGGTGGTGGATGTGGTGGTGGATGTGGTGGTGGTGGTGGATGTGGTGGGCGATGTGGTGGTGGTGGATGTGGTGGTGATGGTGGTGGATGTGGGGGTGGATGTGGTGGTGGATGTGGGGGTGGTGGTGGATGTGGCGGTGGTGGTGGAGGTGGTGGTGGTGGTGGAGGTGGTGGTGGTGGTGGTTGTGGTGGAGGTGGTCGATGTGGTGTTGATGTGGTGGATGTGGTGGTTGTGGATGTGGTGAAAGTGGTGGTGGATGTGGTGGTGGAAGTGATGGTGGTGGGTGTGGTGGATGCGGTGGTGGATGCGGTGGTGGATGTGGTGGTGGTGGATGTGGTGGTGGTGGATGCGGTGGTGATGGTGGATGTGGTGGTGATGGTGGATGTGGTGGTGGATTTGGTGGTGGTGGATGTGGTGGATGCGGCGGTGGTGGTGGATGCGGTGGTGGTGGTAGTGGTGGATGGGGTGGTGGTTGTAGTGGATGTGGTGGTGGGTGTGGTGGTGGTGGGTGTGGTGGTGGATGCGGTGGTGGTGGATGCGTGGTGGTGGTGGATGCGGTGGTGGTGGATGCGGTGGCGGTGGATGTCATGGTGGATGTGGAGGTGATGGTGGATGTGTTGATGGATGTGGTGGTGGTGGTGGATGTGGTGTTGATGGTGGATGTGGTGGTGGATGTGGTGGATGGGGTGGTGGTTGTAGTGGATGTGGTGGTGGATGTAGTGGTGGTGGTGGATGTGGTGGTGGTGGATGCGGTGGTGGTGGATGCGGTGGTGGTGGATGTGGTGGTGGCTGTGGTGGTGGATGTCATGGTGGATGTGGAGGTGATGGTGGATGTGTTGGTGGATGTGGTGGTGGTGGTGGATGTGGTGGTGGTGGTGGATGTGATGGTGGATGTGGTGTTGATGGTGGATGTGGTGGTGGTGGATGCGGTGGTGGTGGATGCGGTGGTGGTGGATGTGGTGGTGGCTGTGGTGGTGGATGTCATGGTGGATGTGGAGGTGATGGTGGATGTGTTGGTGGATGTGGTGGTGGTGGTGGATGTGGTGGTGGTGGTGGATGTGATGGTGGATGTGGTGTTGATGGTGGATGTGGTGGATGCGGTGGTGGTGGTAGTGGTGGATGGGGTGGTGGTTGTAGTGGATGTGGTGGTGGATGTAGTGGATGTGGTGGTGGGTGTGGTGGTGGATGCGGTGGTGGTGGATGCGGTGGTGGTGGATGCGGTGGTGGTGGATGCGGTGGTGGTGGATGTGGTGGTGGATGTGGTCGGTAATGTATCCAGGATAATATGTCCCACAAACCATGTAATTTAAATCATTTTATATATCATTGTTTTTGTTCAGATTTTTTATCTTTATAAAAAAATATATTCAGACATACTACATATATTAAACAATTGACAACTTTATATATAAATATGAAAGCAGCCCCCAAAACACATGATAAGAAATCATACAATGGCTGTACATATCTCCAAAATGACAAAGACAGAGAAAAACTTATAATGAAAAAACAATGCAATCATACACTGGGCTAAAAATGAACATATAAGCAACATGACATACAATGTGCAAGAAACACAAAAAAATGTGCTGACGCGCGTTTGGAAAGTACCATTGTGTCATTTTGGTGACATGTACAGCCATTGTATGATTTCCTATCATGTGTTTTTGGGGCTCCTTTACTATAGGTTTGCAAATAGAGGGAGGTAGCATCTCCAGGACAGTCGGCAAAACAGTTATTCCATTTTTGTTTTTCAACTGATATCAGTAGATAAATCTGAATTAATGCACGTATCACACCTTACATCAAAGGGACTCTGTGCCCACACACACACTTGTAACATGTCTTAAGATTTAAAGGTGTATTTTTCTGTTTCCAATGTTTCCCCAGGCACTGATGATGAAGCAAAGAGACAGTGAAATGGAACTGAAGGAGGAAGTTGTGTGGGGGGGGTGGGGTTGGGGGCGAGTGCGATGGATGCTAATTAGTGCCGACATTGAGGTGTGAGCCTCTCCTAAGACCTTACAATAACATTAGCACAAAAATATAATATATTCTTTTGAGTTTTAAATAGCGCTAGCTAGACCCGAAGGTATCAGAGCGCTTTACATGTTATGCCATGACGTTTACAAGAGCACATGAGGGGATGCATAAGAGTCCTAGTTGAACAATACAGCATTAAGTGGCCATAAAGTCGCACAAGTATAACACAAGGATACATAGGAGAGTAATGAAAATGAGCCTCATTTTTGTGAAACTTCGAAAAGAAGGTACTTTTTTACATTGCTGTCTTTCATTAATATTATTGTTGTGAGTTCGATATCCCGCCAGCTGGATGCGCCGGGGAATGATCCGTTCACCATCAAACCAGTACGGCCGGCTGAGGGCATTGCTGTGGGGAGGGGGGATGAGAAATGCGACACGGCGGGCAGGGGAGGGGGCGGAGCGGGGAGAGCGGCATGAGGGTGTGAAGCAGCAGGGGAGGAGTGCTGCTGGCGATTGACTGGCGATTTGATGATGTGCACGCGCATTTTAGGTAAATGCGCTTGCGCATTTACCTAAAAGCGCACGGGCACAGCATCAAATCGCCAGTCAATCGCCAGTCTAGGTAAAGCTTATTTAAGCCCCTATAGAGCTTCGCCAGCTATGCGCATGCGCACAGCAGGCGAGCCCTAAAAAGGAAATTCCTCTGCTGTTTACAGCAGAGGGATTTAGGGGCACATGCATCAACCTATTTAGGAAGTGCAAACGGTGCGAATCGGTAAATTCGGCCGTTTGCGCTTCCTAAATGCGTTTTTGGGATGCATGAAACCATTTTTCAAAATTCGCTTTTTTTTGCATTTCCTAAAAATGCGAATGCATTTAAGGAATCGCATTTGTGAGATTCCTTAAATGCAATGCATCAATTTTTTTAAAAATGCGAATTTTGAAATAGGAAGTGCAAATTAATACAAGGTTGACCCTCGTGTTAATTTGCGAAATTCTTTAAAAAAGCACAAAAATGCATTTTGGAAAGTGTCATGTTACAGACACACATGTCCTTAGGACATGTGTGTGTGAAACATGCACTTTAAAATACATTTCAAGGGTGCAGGGGGGGGTCCTTTGGACCCCCCTCTGCACCCTTGCAATGCATCAACAAATTGCGAATTCAAAAAAATAGAAATGCAAAACGGCATTGATTCCTATGGGCCTCTAGGCCCATAGGAATCAATGTAATGCCATTCCTTAATTGCGATTCGCAATTAAGGAATCGAAAATTCCGAAAATTTAGAAATCCTAAAAAATGTTAGGATTTCTTGATGCATAGGATTTTGCAATTCCTAAATTGCGATTCCTTAATTTTCGCAATTTAGGAAATGCAAATTCCTACAATGATGCATGCGCCCCTTAGTGCTTGTGTGCACATGACGAGCACTGTGGCGCATGACGGAGGCATTCTTTCATGCGCACCGAAAGGATTAATTGTTCAAATCATAACATCATCGCTAACCATAAATATATTTATCACCTAAAGTAACACCAACAAGCAGAAGATCCATTACTGAGAATTTTTGTGCATAGATTGCCATGGCAAGGTGATAGTTTTTACTTAGTAAAGAAAAATTAAAAGCTGAACACCCTGCCCTGAACACAAAATGAGCACTTAAACGGTACTGAACAAACAAAACATAAATAATATGTCATGTTATGGTATGTAAGGAAAACGTATTAAGTGTATGTACACCCAAGGGTTTCCTGATGGTGGGACAAACAGGAAAAAAGGAGAAAAAGAGAGCCCAGGATAATCAAAAGCTTGCTTTAAAAGCCAGGCCTTCAATACTTCCTGAACATCAAGAAAATAGGTTCCAGCCTGTCCGAGGAAGATAGAAAGTTCCATAAAGATGGGTGCCAACACAGAGAAGCTCTTGCCCCCTGCTCTCTGTAGCTTGAACCATGGGACCCTCAACTGGTTGGCAAGAGAGGATCTGAGAGCTTTAGTAGAAACATATCTCTTAATTCTGCTTAGTACAAAGGCTGGAACCTGGTTATGATGGATTTGTGAATAATACAAGCCTTTTGATAAAAGAGCTCTCAGTTTGATGAAGAGCCAGTGAATCTTAATTAAGGCAGGAGACATTGGCGCATGTCAATGGGGTTTACAGGTTATCCTCGCTGCTGTATATTTATTGATTTGTAGTTTTTAGGTCGAGCTATTATATAGCTCTGACATATAGTAGGGGAAACAAACTCTTGAACAAGGGCGGATTACGTCCAGTTCATGTGGTGCACTCGTGTGAGACGAGCGTGCACAAACCCATCAGCCTCGCTCCCATTTGCTCCCCGAGTAAGGTATCTGAAGCTTCCCCAGTTCCCTCCCACCCTTCCGACTTCAGGCATTCAAGCGTGAAACTTCCCCAGCGCGCGCGAGCCAATCTTTAATTACCCCGGCATTCCTTCCTCGTGTTTCTTGCGTGTTTTTTTGTCTTTCTTTCTGCTGAAAAATCTACGGCACGCTTAGTTTGCATTTTGTTATAACCAGCAGCCTCGACAATTTCAGCATCCTTAATTTTATTTGGAATTTAATAATTGAATTTAAATGGTAGACCTAGATTTCCCACTTGTATAGAACTTTTGCTCCATGTTTAGTCTCGTGGAGAGTCTTGAATCCGTTTGTTCACAAGAGCAAACTAATTGTAATAACTATGACAAGCATTCTAAACATTCTCATTCAAGAATAAAGCAAACACGCTGTTAAAGCACTTTAAATGTGTTGCACGGCTTCCCATTCAAGCCCACGGTGTTAGGCTGCTACTCTAGCAGTCCTGCAAAAATGGCTTTCCCCAGTGCTGACATGCAAGGGGCTACACTATGAATTGTAAAATTAAAGCCCTTCACCTGACTCGCCTGTTTTTCACTGCAAAAGGTAAAATAAAATCATTTTTCTGTAACATGTTTTTCTGTTGCTTTTAGTGATCTCCATGTAAGTAGCACTTGTGATGGTCTGAGCCCTTTTGCAGATTGTACTGAACGTTGCCACACATTAACACTAGCATTTCCTGTATGTTTCAGATATAGCGAAAAGTTCAGAATCAAACTGTTTACGTTTGAGATGCCGTCTGTTTCTGGCTCAACAAGAATTTAAGAATTGTTCATGTGTGAGAATTTGTAATACATGCATCTGGCACAGGAGAAATATAGCATATTTTTTGTGTCCAGATTTACTGTGGAATACTTCTTGCCCTCTTTGCTTAAATTTGGTAGATATTACTCTAACTTATAACCTCTACTTTACAGCTGTATTTACAATGTTAAGGGTAAGCTTTCAGTCTAAAAAAAATGATATTCGATCCTGTGTGTTTATGTTTAATTTCAGATTTTATATTATCTAATCCAGCTCAATCACCGGTCAATTCCTTGACTTATTTTGGATAGCCAGTTCACATCCAACCCAGCATCCTTTCCCTCTCGCGCTTTCTTCTATGCGCCCTAAACCCTTCCCCAAGCTCTATTATAAAGGCCTCCAGATCTGCAGAACCCTGTCCTCGGTTGTCCCACCAAACCATGTCTCCCCCACCCCCGGTCACCTACGGTAACCATTTGCTACCAGACACTTTGTGCGCGCCGCGCTCCGCCTCTGCTGCCACTTCAACTCACCAGGCTACATAGCCCCTCGCCCCTCGCTCGCCAATGTCCCTCCCACCCTTCCTTTGATGTCCGCCGCAAGTTCTTACAGGCTAATGGCCCTCCCCCAGCTCAGAGCGTGCATCGCTTGTTTTCATCTATTCTCTCACTTTGCTTTCCAACCCCTTTCCCTCTGGCCCATACGTTTTCTTGCTCTCACACCTCCTCTTCCTGTTTGTTGTCTCATAGATACCCTTCCCTTTCTCATTGTTTGCTCTTTTTCTCTCCTCGCTTTAGTGCATCATTCTGCATCTCCACGCCAACCCTTCTTTCACCCCTCTTCTCTCCTTTCTCTTTCCTACCCTCTATCTATCCTCCTTATTAGCTTCCCACAGCATCACTCAATGCCACAGCATCACTCAGCACCACTCAATGCCACAGCACCACTCAATGCCACAGCACCACTCAACACCACAGCACCACTCAACACCACAGCACCACTCAATGCAACAGCATCACTCAACGCCACAGCATCACTCAGCGTAACAGAATCACTCGGCACCACTGAATGCCACAGCACCCCTCAATGCCACAGCACCACTCAATGCCACTACACCACTCAACACTACAGCACCACTCAGCGCACAGCATCCCTCAACACCACAGCATCACTCAATGCCACAACATTACTCAATGCCACAGCATCACTAAATGCCACAGCATCACTCAATGCCACAGCATCACTCAGCACCACTCAACGCCACAGCACCACTCAACACCACAGCACCACTCAACGCCACAGCATCACTCAACACCACAGCACCACTCAATGCCACATCATCACTCAATGCCACAGCATCACTCAGCGCCACAGAATCACTCAGCACCACTGAATGCCACAGCACCCCTCAATACCACAGCACTACTCTATGCCACAGCACCACTCAACGCCACAGCACCACTCAGCGCACAGCATCCCTCAATGCCCCAGCATTACTCAATGCCACAGCATCACTCAATGCCACAGCATCACTCAACGCTACAGCATCACTCAGCACCATTTAACACCACAGCAGCACTCAATGCCACAGAACCACTTAACACCACAGCATCACTCAACACCACAGCACCACTCAATGCCACAGCATCACTCAATGCCACAGCATCACTCAGTGCCAAAGAATCACTTAGCACCAGTGAATGCCACAGCAGCCCCTCAACGCCACAGCACCACTCAATGCCACAACACCACTCAATGCCAAAGCACCACTCAGCTCACAGCATCCCTCAAAGCCACAGCATCACTCAATGCCACAGCATTACTCAAGGCCACAGCATTACTCAATACCACAGCATCACTCAAATTCACTGCATCACTCAGCACCACTCAACGCCACAGCACCCCTCAACGCCACAGCACCACTCAATGCCACAGCACCACTCAACACCACAGCACCACTCAACACCAGAGCGCCACTCAATGCCACGACATCACTCAATGCCACAGCATCACTCAGTGCCACAAAATCACTCAGAACCACTGAATGCCACAGCACCCCTCAATGCCACAGCACCATTCAATGCCACAGCATCCCTCAACGCCACCACATGACTCAACACCACAGCATTATTCAACGCCACAGCATCACTCAATGGCACAGCATCACTCAATGCCACAGCATCACTCAGCACCACTCAAGCCACAGCACCACTCAACGCCATACCACCACTCAACGCTACAGCACCACTCAACACCACAGCACCAATCAACACCACAGCACCACTCAACACCACAGCACCACTCAACAGCACAGCATCACTTAATGCCACAGCATCACTCAACGCCACAGCATCACTCAGCACCACAGTATCACTCAGAACCACTGAATGCCACAGCACCCCTCAACGCTGCAGCGCCACTCAATGCCACAGCACCACTCAACGCCACAGCAACTCTCAGTGCACAGCATCCCTCAACGCCACAGCATCACTCAATGTCACAACAGTGGAGAAGTGTGGCTCAATGATTAGAGCAAACAAAACAGGCGATGGACCGAATGTGGATCAATGTCACACATTCACCCCAGTCAAAAGATCTGGGCCCAAATCCATCGTTTTTTTGCACTCCACACCACCCTGGGTTAGACAATGGCGATATGCAAATCAGCTCTGACCCTGTGCCCCATGGGAACAGTCCAGTCCGAACTACAAAAGCCATGTCCTTCCCAGAACGGAATCAAGCATCCGAGGACCGGACCGGTTTCGAGGTAACACCTCTCATCAGCCCGGCTAGCTTGACTCCAGTGGTGTGGACCCAATTGTCTAACCCAGGGTGGTGTGGAGTGCAAAAAAACGATGGATTTGGGCCCAGATCTTTTGACTGGGGGAATGTGTGACATTGATCCACATTCGGTCCATCACTTGTTGTTTTTGCAATTGCCGCCCTAAGTGCGCTGGGGATGCCCAGACGTGGGTCCCAGGCACTCCACACCACTTGGAGTCAAGCTAGCCGGGCTGATGAGAGGTGTTACCTCGAAACCGGTCCGGTCCTCGGATGCTTGATTCCGTTCTGGGAAGGACATGGCTTTTGTAGTTCGGACTGGACTGTTCCCATGGGGCAACAGGGTCAGAGCTGATTTGCATATCGCCATTGTCTAACCCAGGGTGGTGTGGAGTGCAGAAAAACGATGGATTTGGGCCCAGATCTTTTGACTGGGGGAATGTGTGACATTGATCCACATTCGGTCCATCACTTGTTGTTTTTGCAATTGCCGCTCCCTAAGTGCGCTGGGGATGCCCAGACGTGGGTCCCAGGCACTCCACACCACTTGGAGTCAAGCTAGCCGGGCTGATGAGAGGTGTTACCTCGAAACCGGTCCGGTCCTCAGATGCTTGATTCCGTTCTGGGAAGGACATGGCTTTTGTAGTTCGGACTGGACTGTTCCCATGGGGCAACAGGGTCAGAGCTGATTTGCATATCGCCATTGTCTAACCCAGGGTGGTGTGGAGTGCAGAAAAACGATGGATTTGGGCCCAGATCTTTTGACTGGGGGAATGTGTGACATTGATCCACATTCGGTCCATCACTTGTTGTTTTTGCAATTGCCGCCCTAAGTGCGCTGGGGATGCCCAGACGTGGGTCCCAGGCACTCCACACCACTTGGAGTCAAGCTAGCCGGGCTGATGAGAGGTGTTACCTCGAAACCGGTCCGGTCCTCGGATGCTTGATTCCGTTCTGGGAAGGACATGGCTTTTGTAGTTCGGACTGGACTGTTCCCATGGGGCAACAGGGTCAGAGCTGATTTGCATATCGCCATTGTCTAACCCAGGGTGGTGTGGAGTGCAAAAAAACGATGGATTTGGGCCCAGATCTTTTGACTGGGGGAATGTGTGACATTGATCCACATTCGGTCCATCACTTGTTGTTTTTGCAATTGCCGCCCTAAGTGCGCTGGGGATGCCCAGACGTGGGTCCCAGGCACTCCACACCACTTGGAGTCAAGCTAGCCGGGTTGATGAGAGGTGTTACCTCGAAACCGGTCCGGTCCTCGGATGCTTGATTCCGTTCTGGGAAGGACATGGCTTTTGTAGTTCGGACTGGACTGTTCCCATGGGGCAACAGGGTCAGAGCTGATTTGCATATCGCCATTGTCTAACCCAGGGTGGTGTGGAGTGCAAAAAAACGATGGATTTGGGCCCAGATCTTTTGACTGGGGGAATGTGTGACATTGATCCACATTCGGTCCATCACTTGTTGTTTTTGTCAATGATTAGAGCGGCAGACCCTGATGCAGAGGTCTAGCCCGGGACCAGGGTTCAATTCCCCGCCTCGGCGGGTCTTGGGCTCAAAATTCCACCGACCTGATAATTCTCGCCTCGGTGCCTATTCCAATCATGGAGTCCCACTCTGCAACTCTGGGCAATAGCTTGCTTAATCTCCACAACGGCTCCCACAACGCTAAGGATGCCTGGCCTCCACCTTGGGGGTGCCCAGGAGTGGACGCCTCACAGGAAAAGCCAGGATGGGTTCCACAGCGGTATTTGTACAAGCGCCTAGAGACCCTTGCGGGTGAGTAGTGCGCTATACAAGTATCAATTTAATTTTAAACATCACTCAACATCACAACATTCCTCAACGCCACAGCATCACTCAATGCCACAGCATCACTCAACGCCACAGCATCACTCAGCACCACTCAACGCCACAGCACCACTGAATGCCACAGCATCACTCAGCATCACTGAACGCCGCAGCATCACTCAGCCCCACTGAATGCCACAGCATCATTCAGCACCACCGAAGGCCACAGCATCACTCAGCACCACTGAAGGCCACAGCATCACTCTGTGCAACCATTCAACAACAGCTGGTTCTAATATGTTCTCTCAATGTTTCAAGCTTTATTACAAATGTCACAAGAAGATGTTAATATTTCACTGCTGCTCTTGGATTTTCCTCACAATAAAATACACTTAACATAATCTTCCCAAAAGTTATTTACAAATGTTTAAGCTATTGGCATTATAAATTACAATAACTTTTATTTAAATATTAATTATTTAAAAACATTAAAGCCATTGTTATTTGTAATATTAATACATCTAAGTCATGTAAATACAACACATATTGCATTAAAAATGCTATAGGTGTCACGTTTGCGAAAGTTAAAACTATTGGCATTGTAAATGACAAAGCTATTAATTTCGCTATTTTCAAAACCAACACATAAATAAAATATTTGTCATTTACAATACCAATAGCTCAAACTTTCCTAATGCGAGACCTATTGCATTGCAAATGTTTGTCGTAAATGGTTCCAGGGAGCACCAAATACAGGGAGTCTGCATTGTCCAAGTGAGACCCAATTACCACTGGTATAGCCACTTTCAAAGCCTTCAGTGACAGCAGTGGAACAGACTTCCTAATGGATTTGAATAGGTCTAAGCCCTTCTCCGTGCCTGCCTTGATCTGAGGGATCATGGACAGTTTATTGTCTACCACAATGCTCAGGCTCTTGGCAGAGGCTGCATGGAAAGGAAGGGCACTGAGCTGAGAGTGCCAGTGGGTGTTGGTCTTAAGATCCGTCCTGTGATTTAGAATAACCAGCTCATTCTTATCGTTTTTTAGCTTGAGGGAGTCTGTGCTCATCCAGTTCCAAATGAACTTCAGGGTAGATTGAAATTCCTGATAGGACTGATCAGTACTGTCAAGCCAGAAGATGAGCTGAGAGTCATCAGCGTAGTTGTAGAATCTACAAACCACGACGATCGAGGGCTGAGGTCAATGGGCTACTTCAGACATTAAACAACAAAGGAGATAATGCTGAGCCCTGGGGATCCTCACAGATGACATGGGCTTTAGAAGAGGAAAATGGGCCTAGCTGCACTTCCTGTGTGCGGTCTTTTAGGTCTTCTAGGTAACAGGATACCCAACTCAGAGCCTGACCTGATAGACCGGCCACCTTCAGACGATTCAGTAAAATCGTATGGTCGACAATATCAAAAGCAGCCAATAGATCTTGAAAAACTAGCTCAATATGTTATGTTTCAACATTATTTAATTGCCATCAGGTTCCAAGGCATTGAAAAAATCAAAGGCAGCAAATGTGGAGGAGGTGGTGAGAGCATTGGGGTCCTTAGTGATAAAAGTCTGTTTGATTCTCCCGTAATCGAGAACCAAAACATCTGTGGCCATCAACCTTTTCTTACCCTTTCTCTGTAATTAACTTTATTTCTGTTCTATTTTTGTTCACTTAGGAGTGCATCCGAGAGACCTCTTGACAGACCCCAAACACATTGTGATTCTGAAAGAGATGCCTCATAGTTTGTCAATAGGATGGCAATGGAATAAACTACTCCTTGGAGGAGCTATTGAGTGTTATCAAAGCACCCAGATACCCCCAAGAGTGACTGTGCCACCCTCTACAAATGCGAATTGATAGATTGATCACAGAAATATTATCCCTAGATTATCTGCTCAAACTGCATGGACTTAAAAGCTAATTTTATCTGCATCAACCCATTTGTACATTGTCCACTTTTATTGAATATGACCATTGATTATCTTGTTTGGATAACTTCTGCATTTTGGCAGATTTGTGAAGCTAAATATGACACCCATGAATATGACAGTTCAAGGCACTTCTTTGGTGAAAGGATGAGATAGTCAACTGACTTGAACATGCATATGAAGATGAGACCTGTGATTCCTGCTCCATTTATATTTGGGTAGCTAATGGGAGTTCGAGAATCAGGGGGCAACATCTTGAGAAGCGTTGTGCCAGGGTTGTAATATTAAGGGTACTGAACAGGAGCGATTCCTTACACCAATTCAAGTGCTGTCCACCTATGATCTTGATTTTCTTTGGCAGGTACTTGGGGATTTTAGAACAAATTGAACAAATTCAAGTTGTAAATCCAGTTTGCCTTGTTACAGCAAAGGAAACTAGAGGGAGAGTGGAATGAAAACAAAGAGAGGGGATTGGTGAATATTGCAATTTTGGCAGTGACATTTTCTTCTTTCTGGATACATTTACCTAATAGTTACTAAAATAATTACCATCTGTTAGACCTGTCTGCCCCTTTGGTGTTCCTCTCCCATCATTATTTATTTTTGTCCCTTTTGGCCTCCATATGTTTTATTCTCTTTTGTGTCCATCAGGAATTTTCTTTTTTTTGGAGCTGTCATGGGGTTAGGTGTTCCCTGACACCACCATTTCACCTCCTTATTGAGGCCTAGTCTTCTACCTGAAACGAGAGAGAGAATCAAGGAACCTAAAATGGTGGCCAGCAACTGCCATAACGGTCACCCCAGTGAGGCAGACCCATAGGACAGCATGAGGAAGGTTCTGGAACCCTCTAGCAGGTTCTAGTGGTCTGAGGCCAGGCTATAAAAGGCCAGTGACCAGGCAGCCATTGTGTGCAGTCAAGGAGTGACCAGTGAGGAGGGAGGAAACTCGAGGAGGATTTCACACTAGTGAGGGGGCACGATCGACCCTTGGGCCGGCTATATCCCTGCATGGAAGTGACCCCACCTGAGCTGACCAAACCCCACTGGCACCGATTTTCAGACAAGTGCCAAAAGACTCTTTAGTGAGGCCCGCAGTAGCTGGAGGCACTAGTGCGAGATCACCAAGTGAACCGATAGAAATAATATGCAAAAGCATCAGTATTGAGGCTGGTTCCTGATGCGTTGTTCCGCTGCTGAAGGAAGAGCAGGGAACTTAGGAACAAGCTCCTGTGTCAGCGGAGAGTGAGCGAGTTATTTACTCACCGTATGTGGAAGCGGCAGAACCACCTGTCATCCTGTCAAGAGAGGAGCGCTCGACGCCGTGTGCGAGTCCGGACTGCGGAGCGGAGGAAGCAGGGCCCAGCTGATCGGTGACTTCAGGCCGGGTAGCGTGGGAGCTGACATCGGAAGAGGCGGGGTGACTGAGGTTGAAGGCCGGATGTGGGAGGAGCCTGCCGCCGCCGAGACGAACACCCTCGCCGAACCTGTGAAGGCTGACGCATCCGAGGGAGCCCGCGGAGCCAGGCCATTCGGGAGAACAGCCGAGTGAACTTTCGGAGGTCTCCTAAACCCAAGTAAGCCGGGAGAGTACTCGGGAGGGGAGGAGAGAGTGAAGACCTGCCCCGACCCTCGTCGGATCAAACGGCACAGGGACTGTTCAAGTTCCGAACTCATCCTGACTGATATTTTCTGAGGGAAAGAACCCTCATGAGGCAGTTCGCACTGGGGGGTAATCTGTGACATCGGGTGCCAAACCGCTCTGGGAGGAAAAGGTTCTGTAGCACTAACGTGGCATTTCGAACACCCAGAGGTGGGGGAGCGAGTTGAGGGCTAAGGTCACAGTTGAAGCATGAGTTGCGGGAGGTTGGGGAGAATCGGTGGTATCACGAATAGACCCTGGTGAAAAATAGCTGGAAAAGTAAGATAAAACAGGGCGATGGGAACACTCTAACCTGGTACCTCAGTTTACTATGGTTGTGGCATGTACTAGAATTGATTGGCAAGTTAGTGATTATTTACTTGTCTCCTTCAGTGCACATCTAGACACACAAGAGACCATGGGAAGGTGTGGAAACTGTGAGAGGAAGCTGCATCAAAACAAAAGTAATGTAACCACTTAATTTTCAGTAAAGAAACCTGATTGTGCCCCAAAGCAACTGTGAGAAAGTGTGGGGTTCCGCACATGTAAGTTGTAGGGGTTTTTCAATGTGATCTCTGCAACTGGGGGACAGAAGTATAAGAACTGTCATTTGGAATTTAAAGTGTACTAATCATTGAAGGTGATGAAAGGTACTGAGCTGAATGTACTGTACTGTCGAAAGAAAAGAAACCTAAGCTAAAGAATTTTATAAAAGGAAACAGTATTTTTCTATTTTGGTGTGGTGTCCTTATTTTTGGGGGTTCGTCGCTGGGTTACTGCGGGTGAGTTTGTAAGCATTACACACAAGCCTTGGGGGGTTGAGCTCTACCCGCTCTGTGCCAGGCTACCCTATGTAGTCTAGAGAAATCTAGGTCTAACACCATCCAAGAAGGAGGATAGTATAAGTGACTCAAATGTTAAAAGAGCGTACTTCCCTGAACAAGGCTGCCTGAAACACACCTCCATACGAATACTCACAATGCACTTTGGTGGTTCTGGTACCCAGGTCTCTGCTTGCGTACAGGTGATAGTTCTACTACCCTCCAACAGAAAACTTGGGTAGCACTGGAACTTAACCTTATCCCCAGGAGAATACTGTGTCTTCAATCCTGATGTTATTTCGCCATTGAGCAGATCCAAGTTCAGACACCCGGATTTGGCTGCTGAAAGAAAGGTACAGTATCATAAATATCTATAATGGTTGTTATTGCTGTAGAAAAGGCAAACTAAAGCAGTATAAAACTATGAGCCAGATCCACACCAACAGTCCTGGTGAATGTCCCTTTAGAGACACAATTGATAGACGGAATGCAGAACAAATTAAAACATTCACCCCCAGCCAAGAGATCTGAGTTAAATCCTTCATTCTTTTGCTCACCATGCCACCCCAGTTTAGATTGGGCCATATGCAAATCAGTCTTGACCCTGTGCCTCATGGGAACAGTCCAGCCCGAACTGCCAAGCAAGGTCGTCACTGGACCAGAAACAAGCATCCTATGACCGGTTTCAGGGTTTCACCCCTAATCAGCCAGGATAGCTTGAATCCAGTGGCACAGTGAGCCCGGGACCCACGTCTGGCATACCCGGCGCACTTAGTGCGAGAAAGCAAAAGAGACACAATTGATGGACAGAATGCAGAACAAATCAAAACATTTACCCCCAGTCAAGAGATCTGGGTTAAATCCATCATTCTTTTGCTCACCATGCCACCCCAGTTTAGACCTGGCCATATGCAAATCAGTCTTGACCCTGTGCCTCATGGGAATAGTCCAGCCCGAACTGCCAAGCCAGGTCTTCCCTGGACCACAAACCAGCATCCGAGGACCGGTTTCGGGGTTTCAACCCTCATCAGCCATCAGCCATCAGTCATCAGCCATCAGCAGTGGCTACGTTTTTATTCCAAGATCACTCACACTACAAGAAAACCATGAATGTGGACTTATTTGAGCACAAAATGAAGTATTAAAAGCACATGTAACCAGTGCTTAAAAATGGAAATTTAAAAGAGCAGGTACTCCCTATCCAAGAGTGCCTGCTTGCTACTGAGAAGTACCAGTACTATCTCATTAAAAGTATTGCACTCCTGATGAGAAGAGCAGGCACTCTGCCTTTCAAGTTTGAGAGGTGCAGGTACTCAGTATTGGACAGTACCTGCCCATTTAAAGCGCTGGATGTAACACAAAAAGAAAACATGCCACCACCTATACATAATATCTGTTTATACAGCAATTCTCAATGATAAAAGTACGGTATGCAGTGCTATTGCAAACAAAAGAAGTACGTAGATAATTGTTTGCAATTACCAAATAGCAAATTTCAGTATTACATATTTTGCGATTCCCAGTGGGTTGCAAATAGACATACGTCATGAATGTCAGTGGGGTACGAATCACAAAACTCACAGGGATAGTGACCTGCAGGGGTCAGCAGACCACCATGTCTGTGATTGTTTTCGATTAAGCATTTTTTTGAAAAAATGCAGCCCGATTTCCTTAAAGGGAAACACAATGCGTTTTGAAAAGAAAAATTGTTGTACATGTCTGCCTTAGAGTGGTCTTCCCCTACCTTTTTCATCCTTGTGCCTCCCATTTTTATTGTACCTTTCTGTTGGACTAAGGCCTCTGTGCACCTCACCACTGCTAAACAGTGCTGAGGTGCAGGTGCTCTCCCCTAAAACATTGTGACACTGGCATTTCTGTCACAAGCCCCTGCTACTGCAGTGAGGCTGAACCCCCCATAGGCTAACATTGGGGAACCCCCCGCGATAATTTCTAACTGGGACCTAATGAAGTTGAAGTTGAAGTTGAAGTTGAAAGAGTTTTGTAAAGCGCTCTACTACCAAGCGGTTTCTTGGCGCTGCAGAAAGACTGTCCTGAAAGAAGCAAGGGGAATTAAGATGGATAGGCTCGGAAAAAGAGATAGGTTTTGAGGGCTATAAGAAAGTCCATGTAGGTAGAGATGGATCTAATAGCAAGAGGAAGTGCGTTCCAAAAGAGGGGGGCAAGAATAGAAAATCTGGATCAGCCAAAGTTTTTCCTTCGATAGCGAGGAACGCTAATGAGGAACTGGGTAGAGGAGCGAAGGCTTCTACCGGGCACATAGGCCCTGATCTTAGATCTGATGAAGTAGGGAGCTGTGCCGGCTAGCGACATAAAAGTCAGGCAGCCCATCTTGAATAATGAGCGTTCCCATATGGGGAGCCAGTGAAGTGCCTTCAGCAGAGGAGTAATGTGATGCGATTTCGGAAGCTTGGTTTTGGATGAGCTGCAAACGATGGCGCTCGTATGCAGGAATACCAACATACAGGCCGTTGCCATAATCCAGGTGGGCTAGAATCATTGCCAAGATGATAAGTATGAGAGCTTCAACAGAGAAGTAACGGGAAGTTTTGCGGATGGTTCTGAGGGATAGGAAGCAAGAAGAGACCACCGAGCTGATTTGAGGGTGCATGGAAAGGTCTTGGCCGATTTTGATGCCCAGGGTTTTCACAGAAGCAGAGGGAACGGGAGGGGAGCCGAAGGCTGGGGGCCAAAAAGCGGAAGTCCAGGGATTAGAGGGACTAGAGGGACCCCCGATAAGAACCAGCTCCGTCTTATCGGGGTTCAATTTTAGTTGGTTTAGGTTCATCCAATTGCAGATGAATGTCAGTGTGGAATGGAACCTAGGACTAGAGTCAGGGGAGGAAGAAAGATTAAAAAATAAGCTGAAGGTCATCGCCATAATTAAACACCGTGACCTCCATATCCTGTAAATCAACAATAAGAGGATATATGTAAAGATTGAAAAGGAGAGGGGAAAGAGACGAGCCTTGGGGCACCCCACAGGAAACTAAACAAAAAGCCTTCCAACGGAACGGCCTGGTTATGGCCCACTAAAAAGGAAGAAAGCCAGGCTAGAGCCGATACCCGAATGCCGGTGCCCCCGACACGGTTGAGAAGAATGGAATAATCAACCGTGTCGAAGGCGGCAGACAGATCGAGCAGGACCAGAGCCTGTGGGAAATTGATGTTGGCGCTTCTCCTGAGCTCATCCACCACGGAGAGAACAACGGATTCCGTGGAGTGTGCAGGGCGAAAGCCGGCCTGATGTTGGATTCTGCCCCCAACAGAGTGGCTGTGAGCCTTGAATGCACACTAAAGAGGATTCATGGCTGTGGCAGGTGGAGGGGGCCGGGGTTTGGCCTGCACGCTGCCTCTGTTGTCCACATGGCCTTTAATTACCAGGGCCTCTGCAACAAAAAGGCTGTAGGCTCTCCTGGACTGGTTGCATGGGTGGGTACTGCCGGTAATGAAAGCCCCTACCATAGGTACAAAGGGTGAAACTCCTAGTGGAACTGACACACTGGGGCAGTCAGGCCCAAGGAGCATGCTGTGACACTGCTGTCTTTAAAGCGCTCTAGAACCAATTCTGCCTTCTTGCCAAAGAGGTGTGAGCCATGAAAGAAGGAAGAATGGACATCCCCCGAGTAGACCATAGACCGCATTCAGGCATGTCTCCTAACTGTCATACTGGCGCCAATTGCCTGACTATGGGCATCTGTAGCATCCATCACAATGACTCCACCATCTACCTCAGTGCGTTCCTGAAAAAGTTCAGGGTTATCCATCAAGGAGTGACCAAGAAAAAAGGAGGTCCCAAAATTGAACTTCCACAAGCAACTTTCCAAAAATTGAATAACAAAACTGCAAAAAAGCGTGCTTTTTGTGATGTGTTGTATATCTGTTCAGTAGTTTTTGACAAATTAAAGTTCAAATACTTGTATATCTAGTCAATTGGGTTCGCAAGAGATTCGCAAGATTCCTCCGATCATGCAAATTCAAATAATAGGCTGATCTGATTGGCCGAGGAGGCTTTTTTCCCCTGTCAGCTACTTTGCTGCAGCTGGAGCTAAAGGCTTGCACTAACTCCTGAGGTAGCTCGCGCTATGTTTAGCTGGCTTCAACATGAAGAGAAATGTTGAGCCTGCCATTTCAGAATTGTGTCCTGAGAACTTTTAAATAAGGTATAAGGGAGCAGCATAGGGTTAACCTAACCATCTGGATATATTTTACAGGGGGGATTGCTAACCCCCAATATCTGCAGGAGTCCCTCTGGAGTCGCGCTGCCTCCTGTAGGAGTCTCACAGGATTAAAAAAAAACAGTAAAAGGACATGGACAGTGGGTGGGGGGGCTAGTTGGACACAGAAGGTTGGGCACAGGGGTTGGGCACAGGGGCTGGCCACAGACCAGGCCATGTTGCCAACTCCATGTTGGCCTTAGGTATAATAATAAAATATTTCTTTATATTAAAAAACACACCTAGAAATTCACTGAAAAAAATAAAAGTTAAAGTGACATTATAGGTAGGTGAAAACGTTACTTAAAATGTAATGTTTTAAACTAAAATAAAACACTGAAAAGCAACAGCTGTAGGAATTTCAAGTAACTATAAACTATGTCCTTGCCATACACTTCTTAGGAAGTCACATATTACAACAATCATGACATATTCTGTGACATCATTGATAACATTACTGATGACAACTGAACTGACATAATTGACATCAACACTGTGCATTGTGAGGCATGAGTTATAGTTACTTGATATACCTCTAACTGTTGAATTTCAGTGTTTTTTAGTTTAACATGTTACTTTTTTTAGCTGACATTTTCCCCTAACTATCATATCACTTTAACCTTTGTTTTTCAGTGAATATATAGATATATTACCTACCAGCAGTCGCCAGTAGGTAGTTATAGTAAGAACCTAGTTTGTACAGGAAAAGCGTTTTTTGTTTTGCCAATAAATTTGTTGCCATTTAACGAATCTTCACAATAGTTGCTAACCTAGTATGCCACTCACCTCAGCTGCTGTTTGAAAAGTTTAGGGATGATTCATTAAGCAGGGGCAAAGAAAAAAAGGGGTAGTATCCAAAAGTGTATTCCCCATGCAATTTTCCTTAGGGATTTTTCACGACTACACTCCGAACTACTAGGTAGAATTACACTAAATTTGTCTGAAAGGTAGATCTTGGCCCAGAAAGAGCCCTTTTTCTAATTTAGTGATAAAGAGATGCACTGGGCACCCAGGGTGGGCTCAAGGGCACCTATCCTTTATAGGCGGGGCCCCATGGGATGGGGTCCCAGAAGTCAAAAACGAACCAGGGAGGGGGATGCGTAGCCCCCTCCCTCCTGCCTAATTTGCCAAGCCCTGTGGCCAACCCCCTGCAATGCATGGCCAAAGGCTCTGTGCCCTCATCAATTAAAAAGGTGCCGGGTCCTTGGGAATTGTGTTCCTTGTGAGAAAACTGGCCGAGGGAGGGGAGGCTGCATGCCCCCCCCTCATTTACAATATGGCTGGGCCCTGGGAGGTGGGGTCCCCAGGGCCCAAAATTGTCCCAGAGAGAGGGGCTGCATGCCTACGTCCCCTATAGATACAGTGGTAGACCAGGGGTATTGGGTCCCTGGGGTCAAAATTGGCCAAGTGGGGGGGGTGCATGGGTTAGATGCATGCGGCAGGTTTGTCGCAGGCCCTGACTGTAGGCCCCTCTTCCCGGGCTGATTTCAGCCCTGGAGTGCCCATTTCCCAGGGCCCAGCTCATCAAAAGCTGGGTACCCAGGTGCCCACCCAGGGCACCCACCACACTGTTGTTCAGGGTTGAGGGGCTCCTGCCCGCAGGAAGCAGTTTATAATGCTGCTTCCTGCAGGTGGGAGTAATATTTAGATCTGTTTCCTTGCCCGCATCTCTGCAGATCTAAAATCCACTTCCAGCTGAAAGGAGCATTTTTTATGCTCCTGCCTGCTGGAAGCGTACTTGTTATTTGCTCCAACTTGGGATGAGATTTAAATTTCACACCTGCCAAGCAGAAGCAAACACAGTTTTCCTGCCCACACCACTGCATTCAGGGAAACTGCTATATCCCGGGGGTAGGCTCCCTGGGACATAGCCTCTGAGGTGCCCAGGGGTGTTGGGTCCCCAGGGTCCACCTCCCCATAAACATTCGTCTCGGACCCGGGGATGGTCTACCTGGGGTTTCTTAAGGCATCGGAGGGGGCCTCCCAGCTTCCCTCCCCATAGAAACTATATTCGGCCTCTGGGGTGGGGTGCCTGGGGCCACTCAAGGCCACAGGACAACATGATAGTGACTGGATGTTTAGGAAGTCTGCTAACTTCACATTTAACACGGATTAGCACCATGATGTCAACCACATATACGTTTCTGAACCAGCCCAAGGTTTGGATTGATAGTAGGTATACGATTTCCCAGCCCTGAAGTAGACCTTCATTTAAAGATGGCCCCTAAGAAAATTGAAATGCATCAGCGTCATTCAGTGGGAGTGATGGTGACTGATTCCTAATTTAAACAAATAATAAGATTGAAAAATACCCTACCCCTTGGCCTATTGAGTTCTTTAATCAATGAGAATGGGAATTTTGATTATATGATTGAAAAAGACTAATATCTGCTGGTCACTTTTTTATGTTTTGTATGTTAGTTAATATGAAGTACATACTTGGCACCTTTGAATGTATATGTCCTTGTAATACTGTGATGTTAATTTAATTTTGTAAATTTTTGTGACTAATGTTTGTTTCATAAAGACAAATATAAGTGAATTATTCCTCAGTCTTTTTCTGACCATTAAAAAAGGGAGTTCCCAGTGGGCAGTAAGAAAGATATATAAAGTTGTTATAAGTACTTGAATATATATACCCAGAGTAAGGATGCAGGCCCACTACTATTATTTCATTTACAGGCCCTAAGTATATGTAGTACCATTTGGTAGGGACTTACAAGTAAAATCAATATGTCAATTAGGTGTATGCCAATTTTACCATGTTTTAAGGAGAAACCACAAGCACTTTAGAACTGGTTAGCAGTGGTAAAGCGCACAGAGTCCTAAAGCCAACAAAACAAACTGGAAGGTTGAAGGCAAAAGATTTGCAGGAATACCATGCCAAGAATGTCCGGTCTAACAGTTATATTGTTGGTACTCTGTTGTTTCTCTAAATGAAGTACAATGATCACAGGGTTCCATGCTGCATGTAACTTGGAAATAGGGTTGTAAATTGCTGGATTAGAGCCTACTTAAGGCAGCATCAAAGGGTTGTTCCTGAGTAAACTCTTCAATTAAGTACTACAATTTGTTGAGCCAATTTAATCATAACATGTTGGCGATGATTAGGTCAGCAGCATCAGGAACAAGGTCAACCCCAATAGTGCAATCATTAACGCTATGAAAAATACCAGCTTTCATCAGTCATTTGTTGAAATTATTTTCTTTAGGATCTATCACTATACTTTGACATCTGCTTTTCTATACTCCATTCTTCCACTTTATGCCAGTGGAGTGTCCCCAAACTGAATTTACCTCCTTATCACAAATGCAAGGTAAAAAAAATATATGAGCGTTGTTACAATTAGCCTTGTTGGTACATTCCGTCAACCCCCATTCCCTGCCCCTTGTTGGACTCTTCCATCCTGAAGCTCACTGTGGAATGTTGGTGTGTATTCTAGTGAGGAGAGTGGATGGTCATTAAACAGTTATCTTGAATCTTTCTTCGTCCTGTCATCCTTCAGGAATTCCAACACTGGCGACGGAACTGCGCAGGGGGCAGTGTTGGCAATCTCCCCTTTGAGTAGTCTCTCCATACGTGTAGAAGGAAATTACATTTCGATTGTATTTGGACTTATTCACCAGGAGGGGCGAGTGGAGTCAGATCGTGCGAGGCACTTTGTGTCCATGCCTTTGAACCGGGTAAGGCTTGCAGTTCAGCCTGAGATCAAGAGCTACTGTTAATAATTCTTTAAGGAATGGCATGCGGATGTAAACCAAAACCCTTGTAATAAGTGAACGAGAGGAGTAGGTTTCCCCGTTGTGTGTGCAACGCGTGACGTGCAGTGTGGAAGAAACAACTTTTCATAGCACAAAGCACCGCTAGCCCCACACGTACCTGTTGCGCTGCGGGAGTCCCGTGGTGTATGAATAGATGAAAGAGTGCCGTCCGTTTATGTTTATCTGCAGCGGGAGATCAGCGAGCGTTTCCATGGTGCTACAATAAGGTTTCCCGTCAGGTTCCGACGGTAGTGACCCGGGTTGGCGCCTGCGCTAAACCCCCCTCAGCGAGTGATTTCCTAGTGCCTGACAAGATTTCCTGACAGATCTGACGGATAGTGTCCTTGGTTGGCGCCTGCGCCCAACCTCTTTGTCGGCCGGCAGGAAGCTGATTGCTGGGTTGTCGAGTGGTTCCTGGCCGTAAAAATCCTACGTGCGCATCAGGAGCTCAGGGCCGCCTATTTTTTCTCACTCGCCTCAGAAGATCAGCTGTATCAGGAGTTCCGATTCAAGCCGGCGCACCAGGAGCAAAGGAGCAGCATTTCAATTCAGAAGTTGTGTGAACTTTTTATCTAAAGGCCAACGAGTTTAGTCGGGTGAGAAGATTACAAGTAAGGAACTGGTAAAACGGGAAAAAGTTGACAGACTACTGGTGCTACACGGATTTAAGTGGTCCCATACCTAACCACAGTAACTTTAAAGTGTGCAGCGTTTTTGTGTTTTTCCTGCATCATCATAGTAAAATGGGGTACTGTTGAAAAAAATTCCTGTACCATATAATCCATCACAAGTTAAAGTTGTGCAGTACTGTAATTTACAGTTATTCTAGTCCCTCTTGTTTATTGTTCCAGAGTCACTAAAATGGCAGCAGCAAGCATGAATCAACCCCCGCCTTTCCTGAACGATATAGGGGAACCCGAGATTAGCTGGAAAGAATGGGTGAAACTTTTTGAGTCGTATCTGATAGCCATAGGTGGTCAAAGGTTCAATTCAGTGAGAAAACAACATATTTTGCTGCATAATTTGGGAGTACAAGGGCGTAAGGTGTATGAATCTCTACCTGTGCCTGAGCAGGATGGTAATGCTGTTGGAGAGGTAGATGTGTATGTGCAGACCATGGAGAAGTTAGAAAAACATTTTGGGGATAGAATCAATGTGGTTCTAGAGCGCCACAAATTTTTTAAAAGGTGTCAAGGGAAACAGGAGTCAGTACAGAATTATATTGCAGTGTTGTGGGGACTTACACAGTTATGTGAATTTGGTGATCTCAAAGACTCTTTAATAAGAGACCAACTGGTAAGATGCACGAATAATCCGCGCATCCAGGAGAAACTGTTGGCAAAAAATCCAGGGCTCAGAGAAGCTATAGAAATTGGCAAGTCAGTGGAACACACAGCTAAGTGTGTGAAAGAAATGAAGCCTGATGGGGAGATAGTGGCTACCATTGATAATGTAGAAGACAGGAATGACGTGTATAAAATGAAGTTTAAAGAAAATGCAAACACCAAGGTAGATTACAAAGAGAAGGGTCCCAAGTGTTACCGTTGTGGTAGCAACAACCATTTTGCCACCTACTTCCAGTGCCCAGCCAGGTATGTCACTTGTAAGAAATGCAATAGGCTGGGGCATTTCGCCAGGGTGTGTCATGATGGAGAGTTGCACACCAGAGATCATGAAAAGAATACAGATAGGGCCACTAGTAGAGAAGTGAAATGCATTGAACAAAAAGTGGAAACATTTATTTTGCAAGTGAAAGATGTCAGTGACACAGTGAATTCTATTTATCCAAAATGTGATGTACTAATTAATGATGATCTAGTTGAAATGTTTGCAGATTCCTGTTCTCCGTTCACTTTAATAAATAAGGATGATTATATGTCCACGGGCAAGAATAAGATTAGTGAGCTTAAAACCCCAGATATTTCCCCCTCAGGGTACAACAAGGGTAATATTCCTCTTTTGGGCATGAAGGATGTGCAGCTACAATTCAAGGATAAGAAAACCTATGGGACTGTATATGTTGTGAAGTCGGGTTCAAACCTTTTAGGATTGGTTCATCAAAAGGAGTTGGGAATCATACTGGACCCCAATAGTGCTGAACAAGTGTTACTTACAGAGAAGTTTCCGGGGGGGGGAAAGATTTGTGATGAATTCAAACAGCTGTTTAAAGAGGAACTGGGATGTCTGCACAATTTTCAGCATAGGATTAAATTAAAGCAAAAAGCTTAACCTGTGGTGCACGGCCTGCGAACTGTGCCTTATAAATTGAGAGAACCCCTAGAAAATGTGCTGCGCAAGTTATGTGACTTGGATATAATTCAACCCATAGACTGTTCCGAGTGCTTGGCTCCGATAGTTCTCGCGGCCAAACCCAATGGAGAGGGCATCCGCCTCTGTGTGGGCTTGCGCAGTCTAAATGACAGTATTTGGGTAGAAAGACATCCCTTGACAGTAATAAATGAAATGCTAAGCACCATGGGCCCTGCAAGGTATTTCAGCGTAATAGATCTATCCATGGCGTACCACCAGATCAAATTACATCCAGATTCAAGGCCACTCACGGCGTTTATCACGCCTTTTGGAGCATTCATGTTCAAAAGGATGCCTTTTGGCCTTGCATCGGCTGCTGCAATCTTCCAAAGAGCTATGCAGAAGATCCTGGAAGGTGTGGAACGCACAATGTGTTTGCAAGATGATATATTGGTCTCGGAAAAAATTCAGAAGAACACGTTGGAGTATTGAGGCAAGTCTTCCAAAGACTCACAGATGCCGGCCTAACAGTGAAGAAGGAAAAGTGTAAGATAAAAGTACAACAGTGGAATACTTGGGCCATTCGATCTCGGAAGAAGGATTTAGGCCAAAGAGCAGTTTGATCCGGGCGGTAAAGGAAGCTCCCAACCCAAGAAACAAAGATGAGCGAAAGTCCTTCTTGGGACTCATGGAATACATGTCAAAATATGTGGAAAATTTTGCTGCTAAGTGCGAATCCATGAGAGAGATGTTAAAGAAAAACAAAGAGTTTGTGTGGAACGAGGAGCAGGAGGCCGTTGCTAATGCCTTGAAGGAAGATTTAATCAACTCCCCAGCCCTCGGGACTTTTGATGCTACTAAGAAAACTATTCTAGCAACTGATGCCTCAAACTATGGGCTGGGTGCTACTCTGGTTCAGAAAAACGGAAATGAAGAAAAGATTATTGCCTGCGCGTCCAGAAGCCTCTCTCCACCAGAAAAGAACTATTCGGTAATCGAACGAGAAGCCTTGGCGTGTTTTTGGGCGGTCAGGCATTTTAAGTTTTTTCTATGGGGTTTAAGGTTTACTATACGGACAGATCACAAGCCCCTCACATATATTTTCTCGGTGAAAGGCCTGGAGAATTGCACCCCACGCATCAGCAGATGGATACTGGGGATGGAACACTTCAATTTTAAGATTGAACATGTGCCGGGCAAGGAAAATACCATTGCAGATTTCCTCTCTAGATCACCCCTTCCAGAAGAAGATGTAACAGAGGAAGCTCTGGAAAGTCCGATAATGATGATGGATTTTCCGGCCATCACGGAAAAGGAGTGGGAAGATGGAATGAAGAAGGACAATGAGCTCAGTGTCCTAAAAGAGCTTGTCAAGAATGGATGGCCAAACAAGAAGATAGATGTTGAAGCAGAAGTGGAAGAATTTTGGGAAGTCAGAGATGAACTAAGTATCATTGGAGGGAAAGTTTATCGCAATAATAGAGTGATACCTCCCAAAGAATTACGAAAGAGAGTCATTGACTTGGCGCATGAAGGCCACCTTGGACGCAGTGCTACTAAGGCAAGAGTAAGAACCAATTTCTGGTTCCCCAAAATGGATGCCATGACGGAAGAGGTAGTAAGAGAATGCGGAGCATGTGAAAAAAGTGATAAAACAAAAATGGTACACAAATCTCCGTTGTCTCCAGTAAGTGTTCCAACCAAGCCATGGAGCAAGTTGGCAATGGACATCATTGGACCTATGCAGAATCAGGTTGTGCAGAAAAGATTCATGTTAGTTCTGATCGATTATACTTCACACTGGATCAAGCAAAAGTTTGTGCACAGCATCAATACCAAATCGGTGATCCAATTCCTAAAAGAGGTGTTCAGTGAGGAAGGTATCCCTTCCACACTAATAACTGACAATGGGGTACAATTCACCTCTGAGGAGATGCAGGATTTTCTGAAAATGTCAGGCATAAGGCATGAAACCACAGCTCTTTATTGTCCGAAAGCTAATGGCCTGGTGGAGAGAGCTAATAGGGTCATTAAGGAAAATATCCAGCTAGCTGTCATCAATGGACATGATGTTGAAAACTCTTTGAGGGAATGTCTGTGGGCTTATCACACATCACCTAACAGAGTAACTGGGGTCTCCCCTTTCGTGTCTTTACGTGGGAGGGAATCATGCACCAAGTTCAATCCCGGTTGGTTAGATGGTGGTGAAGTCAGGGAAGTAGATTGGGAGGAGGCAGGAGAGAAGGTCAGACAACATCAAACCAAGTACAAACAATGGTATGACCAAAAACATGGAGCGAAGTTCCAAAAGTGGGAGGTAGGAGACATGGCCAAAGCCAGAAGAAACACCAAGTCAGGAACTGCCCCCAGCAAATTTTACTCTCCCTGTAAAATTGTTAAAGTGTTGAAAAATGTAGCACAGTTCGAAAATGGTCAATGGTGTAGTTTTGACAATATTGTAAAGGCACAATCATAAAGTGTTTTGTTGGGTACCTTGTGTTCCTCTGCTGGTGCGTCCAGCCTACCACTAACCCTCTCTCCTCTTTTCTTACAAATGCCCTCATTATAAGGAAGGGAGATGTGTTACAATTAGCCTTGTTGGTACATTCCGTCCACCCCCATTCCCTGCCCCTTGTTTGACTCTTCCATCCTGAAGCTCACTGTGGAATGTTGGTGTGTATTCTAGTGAGGAGAGTGGATGGTCATTAAACAGTTAT
The DNA here is from genome assembly GCF_964263255.1 of Lissotriton vulgaris. Taxonomy (NCBI): domain Eukaryota; kingdom Metazoa; phylum Chordata; class Amphibia; order Caudata; family Salamandridae; genus Lissotriton; species Lissotriton vulgaris. Next base: position 153,804 of record NW_028251505.1, read on the forward strand.
CTTGAATCTTTCTTCGTCCTGTCATCCTTCAGGAATTCCAACAAGCGTCCCATCACAAGCACATCAGAGCGAGCCCTGCTGTCATGTGATCCTAAGCTGCAATATTCTTGCACACTTGTTCCTACAACTGCCATGAGTGACAGCACCGTGCCCATGAAACAAGTTAAAAACAAACCTTCATCAATAAAATACCCACCATTCAAATCTCATGCCTCTTCCGATCTTCTCACCTCAATGTGCAACGCAACAAGTGCATATGCAATCAGAATGTGAGGTCTACTGCCTCTATATGACTTATTACATTTTACCAAAAGGAAGAGATGATGGACGGAATGCTGAACAAATCAAACATTTACCCGCAGTCACAGATCTGGGTTTAATCCTTTGTTTTGCACACCACACAATCCCAGTTTGGACCCATCCATAGGCAAATCAGTCTTGACCCTGCTCGCATGAACAATGGATTTAATCCAGATCTCTTGACTGGGGGTGAATGTTTGATTTGTTCAACGTTCCGTCCATCATATGTTTTTGCAGCATTTTATGCCCTAAGTGGGAGGGACACGTCCAGACATGGGCCCCTTGCTTGCTGTGCCACTATATTCAAGCTAGCCTGGCTGATGAGGGGTGATACCCCGAAAACGGTCCCAAAATGCCTGTTTCCGGTCCAGGGAGGACCTTTCTTGGCAGTTAGGGCTGTTCCCATGAGGAGCAGGGTGAAGACTGATCTGCAGTGTCCAAACTGGGGTGGCATGGTGAACAAAGGAATAATGGATTTTACCCAGATCTCTTGACCAGGGGTAAAAATTTGATTTGTTCAGCATCCCATCCAACATTTGTTTGCACAGCTTTATTACATTTTATTTATCTGTCACGTCGTTTTAGTAAAACTTTGACACGTACAGTCTAAATATGGTACCACAAACGTTATTTCACCACATTGAAAATTCCCAGCATTATGCTACCTAAAGTAGGAATATATCACAAGCTGCAATTTTTTCTTTCTTTTGAAACCTGGTTCACCTCTCATGGAATTGGAGGGCTGGATCTACCAAAATGTTTGAGAATTATATTGAGGCACTAGATGGTTTGGATTTTCGGGCTAAAAAGCCTTGATGTTAAGTGCTATTGAGAAAGAAGGCCGACATATATTCAAGCATAGTCTTTCAATGACAGAGACTCAATGAAATATCATTCAGGATGTTTATAAAAAGGCTAAAATGATACAAGGTTTTTAAGATCTTTCAATGTTGCCAGAAGTATAGCTGAGCTCTTTACACAATCACAAAAACCTACAGAAACCGTGGCTGAATAAGTAACCAGACTGAGAGGACCTGCTATTAGGTGACAATTTGGTGCTGTAACAGACAAACTAATTAAAGATCAGCTCGTGCAGTGTGAGAGTAAACAGATGCAAGAGCATTTGTGGGCTCTCAGTAATCCAACCCTAAAGAAAAACTATTACAATTGATAATTTAGTTGAGGAATCAGAAACATGCATAAAGGAAATGCAAAGAATAGACATTAAAAAACTATAGGAGTTGATACAATTGATGAAAAGAAAGATGAGGTGAATGAAGCAAGGATAAAAATTATCATGCTAAACTCCAGTAAGAACTATAGAAACAGATCAAATGCAAGTGCCATTACTCTTCCTACATCTGAAGTTAAGTCATGTTATAGATGAGGGAACGTTTTTCAATCATGTAACTACAAGAATTGTTTTCCTGTGGGAAAGGGGTGTCGTGTTGTGGGAAAAGAGGACATTTTGCACAAGTGTGTAGAAATGGAGGCAGGACTCGAGTTTTAAGAGTTGACAAAAATCCTGGGAAAGTCGCTCAAAGACTACTAAGGGCCTGATTAAGATGGCGTGGCGACTGCCGCCAACAGGTTGTTGGTGGCAGACTCGCCATCATAGTAACCAAGTTTACTACCTGCCATATTATAATGGCGGGCAGATGTGTGGCGGTCGGAATGATCGACCGCCACAGGTCTGATGATCGGAAGCATTCCGACCGCCTGGCGGACAGCCCTGCATTACCCCTTGGGGCTGGTACCCGGGCTAGGTCCCCCCCCTACATATCCCTGTACTACGTGGCAGGCACTCCATGGTGCCTGTCACATAGTGCAGGGATATGTAAACACCCTATTTTTTGTATTGCGGCGGGGCTGCTGACCGAATCCCCGCTGCAATACAAAATATAGGCAATGCGACCGACATGGTGGCGGTCACATTGTAATTAGGAGTGTGGGTTTGCCGCCTTGTGGGGTGTTGGTCCCCATTCTGAGATGGTGGACAGACTTAAGTCCGTCCACCATTACGATGAGGCCCTCCGTGTGGAAGGAACTGAAGATGATCAAGGAATACGAAGGCCATGTTTTCAGTTGGGGGCAAAACCTTTCAATGATGGTTTGACTGAAAAACTCTAGCCCCAACAGCAAATGCAGGAAAAGTTCTGCAGTCTCTTGCAGGCCTGTGTCCCTGCACTTGCAGTCAATCACAGATTGCAGCCTGCCTAGTTAATGTTCATGAGGCCGAACACATTGCAGACTGCATTCCCATTCGCACACCAGTTGGTACCAAATTGGGAATTGTACATTAGGAGGTCAGATCCGTAAGGACGAGGAGAGACTGCATGCACCAGACTCTGGTAAAACAAACATTTTGTCTTCTCATACTCTCCCAAACTTTCAGTAGGGCAAAGTGCTCACAAAGCAGAAGTGATTGCGAGCTAGTGGCTATGTTTTCCCAAGCTATGCCCCCAGTAATCAGATCATGACAAATAACTTATCCAAACTGGGTATCTGTTCTGTACTTTAAATTGCCAGACCAGTTCATACTAATGAATGTAGAGTAGCCAGTGTTGTATTTTTGAAAGAAATATTTACACCCACTATTCCTGGTCAGAAATCGCATTGAGGTGACTTAATGAACAGACAAGTGTTTATTCACTCATTTATTTGTTCATTTATTCATTCCATTAAAGGTACTGTGCTTAGGAAAAGGCACATATGCATGTAAAAATACTGCAGTTGAACGACTCTAACCGAATCCATAGAGATTTGTTGATTTTCTCCTATGACATAAATTAGGTATGTGTAGTGACCTTGTAGCTACACTTGTATTACGCGTGATAAGTTGTTTAAATGCGGTATGTATCATAAATGAGTGTGATTAGCATAGGAAGTCCTATGCCATCCTCTATAGCCTAAACTGTCAAAAAAAGCTGCTTTCTTTCTATAATGTGCATCCCAAGGTTGGTTGCCTCTTTCTTTTTTTGTATATATATTTTTGTGAAAGCTTTAAAGTTTTACTAAAAATTGGGAAATTGTGCATACAAATTTCAATGAATTATACATTGAATGTCTATTAATGTAAATGTTGCACGTTCATGTTGCCCACAGTCCCAAATACGTTTGTTTTGTATGTTCATATTGTCCACAATCCTGAAAAAGTTAGTTTTGTATGTTCGTATTGTCCACAATCCTGAAGTAGTAAGTTCTGTATGTTCATGTTGTCCACAATCCCTTGGAAGTTAGATGTGTATGTTCATATTGTCCACAATCCTGAAGAAGTTCTGCTACAAAAAAGTGAGGGAAGGTGTTGGCTGTTTTTATTTCAAAATGGAATGAACAACAAAGGAAGGTTTTTATATTTGAATATGGGTGCTCTTGACTTGAATCTTGCATGGCACATATTGAATGAATGCGCTCCAAACTATTATTTAACGTTTTTGGAAACACAGAGGGAAAGAGGTCTAATTGGATCTCTTCTATTGTGCATGTGTTACCAACCCAACTAGGAAATCTGTAACTTTTCAAGGATTTGCGATCAGATTATGGTAACAAAACGTTGATAGATACCATTAAAAAAATTCTATTTGTAGGGATGCCCTAAACTAGTCACTTCCAGATAGAAATTCGTTGCACCTTTCTAAACTCATTCTGCGATTTGCTAACATCTTGCTGAATCACAAAATGGATTTAGAAAAGCAATTTTGTGGTTGCAAACTGTGTGATTTTGCAAATGTCAGGCTTTCTGATCACCAAGTGTCTTTGTACATCAGACCCTCAGTTCTTTGTGGGTTTCTTTTTATAAAACAATCTTTTTTTGAAAATATAATGTTGTGGTATTTTGTAGCATACTGATGATGGGGATTGATAATAAGCTCAAAGGGCGAGCTACTACAACAAGCAAAATCCACATGTTCATAGTTTGAAAATATCAGTATTATGACTGAATCATAGATTTTGCACTGCACTTCAAGGAGGCTGAGAACGCAAAGCAAGGGTCGCTATTGCTGCCACCAAATTCCCATGTTTAGCCTTTTGCAAACATCAGGTGAGGCCTGTAATCAATTGTGCATGTTATATCTTGTTTTGTTTGTGCAGCCTTTAATGCAGTTCCCCTATGACTATTACAATCTGTTTAGAAGCAGTTGTAATGAATGTAATGAATGGCATAACCCATGTGTTTGGCATGTGTCATACGTGACATATCCAAGATTCCAATGTTACTGTCAAAGCAATCCTGACCCTGACATGACTGGTGTTTTAGCTGAACTCCACAATAAACACTTCATATATTTCATAAGGTATGCTGCGTGGCATCCAATCTGCATTAGGCGATGAGCTTCACAACATGGCCCAGAATTAAAAACAAATCAGAATTGAAGCATCTGGATCTCTAAGGCTAAAGACATTTTAGATGGGAATTCACATGAAGTGTGATGGCTAACAATGTGCTGGCAAGGCGCTCATGGGCTGCAAACCCTGGTCGATCACTAAAACTGTAAAATACTTCTGAGCATCACCACAAAAGGTGCTAATTCGACTCTTTGAGAATGTGAGAAATTAAGATGAAATTAAGACAAAATAAAACAAAATCGTTCATTAAGACAAAAGTTGGTGCATACTTCATTACAGGTTATTTAGGGTATATTATGGGTAGGGAGTTGAAGCAAATTATAATTCAAGTAAGTCTGCGGTCTGTAATGGTAATTTTGTTTGTTCTTTTGTTGCCTCCTGATATTTCCCGTCCCCTTGTCTTTCTATGTATATTAATTTAAACCTAAATGAATTGTTTATTTTGGCATGTCTACTGCATTTGTCACTACTATTTTAAAACTTGATGAATGTAACTCTTAACAATCACTTTATACAGCCTTGAAAAAGCTCCAGGCCTGCGCACTGCATAAGGGGCAAAACATGTGTTGGCTGGCATATAAAACTGAAATGCTTTGAATCACTTTTAATACATTAATCAAATGAAATTATCTCAGACCACAGACTGACTTGAATTAAAACTTTCCTAAACTGCCAGTCTTAATATCGCCTACTTGATTGTCTTTTGTGGGCAAAAAGGCTTCTGCCCACTCTAGGGTTCTTGCAGTTGTTAACTCTGAAGTTATGCCATTATAGGGTGCGTGGCCCCCATTCTTCATGCCTTACTGCTCTGTCTAGATCCATTACCTTTCATGGTTGAGAGAAGAGACTGAAGGTATTGTCTGGTTCGGCCCGATACATATCCAGTTTCAATCACATACCCCTTTTCTGTGACAAAATAAGAGACACAAAATGTTGCACCTAATTAAATGTCCTTAATGATGAGCCATGACCAACAACAGGCCTGGGTGGATATTGGAGCATACACAGCTGCGCTCTGCAGAGCCTCCATCATCTAGGATGCACAGGTTTAGAAGTTCCAGCCTGGGGCAGAGGGATGTATGCCTCGTAGAAGACACCATCTTATATGCTACAGCAGAGTATAACCTATTTTTATGTTCCATATAGGTACCCTAAAATAGGCCAGGGTAATATCATACACCTTCACCTATGTTACCTCCCCTACACTACACAGTAACAAGCCTTTCAGGATTGAACCTTTACCTAGTTCTAGTCTTGGGCGCAGAAGGAGGGTTTTCCCTGAACAATAGCGTCCTATAACTTCATCAATAGACTCACTCAGTATGAATGAATATTCATAAGGGTTCTTAGAAACCAGGCAGGAGCTACACCACCTGCGTAATATCTATGTACAATGTTCCTCACATACGTCATCCTCAAATCCAACAATGGCTAATACAAGAAACAAGGGACAAAGGAACCACCAGATACTTTCTGTATAAATACAGCAAATCTTGCTAGTTTTCCTATTTATTGGCTGCTGGTTAATCAAGCTTGCAAGTGAGCTTGACTCCGTAGCCAAATTATGTATCTGCCTACCATTTGATGAAAAGTCTTTTTATGACTGTCTGTTAAGCATTAAATCGGGCTCTCCACGTGACCCTTTGCCAACTAAAATATTGCGTCAACTCCTTCCTGACTCTCTTAACGTCCTAAAAGAGCTTCTTAATTCCACACTGAGAAATGCATTTGTCCCGCTTGAGTGGAAACACGGAATGGTTATTCCACTCTTAAAAAAGGTTGGCACAGACCCCTTGATACTGTCAAATTTTAGGCCAATCTCGTTACTTCCCGTGCTCTCTAAGATCCTGGAAAGACATGTCAACAATCAATTAACTTACCATGTGAAGAGATTTGGTTTCCTGCATCCTTCCGAATCGGGCTTTAGGGCTAACCACTCCACAGAAACGACTCTTCTTGGAGTCACTGAGAGATTGCGTCATTGCATGTACCGCGGAGAGACAACAGCACTCCTATTACTTGATTTGAGTGTCGCATTCGATACTGTGTCGCATTCCATTCTTCTTGCCTCTCTCCGGTTCTTGGGAGAGGAAGGTCCCGCCTTGGCCTGGCTTGCCTACTTCCTTAGTGGCCGCACCTTTCAGGTTTTTTCCTCTAAAGCCTCTTCTAAAATCTGTTCTTTAGTGTACGGAGTGCCCCAGGGGTCTATTTTGAGTCCCTTACTCTTTAATATCTATATTAGACCCCTGGCCACCATTGTGGAGGTTGCTGGTCTTTCTGTATTTTCATATGCTGACGAAACACAAATCATCTTTTCTCTTTCCGCCACCGAAGATGATAACATCTCAGCCCTCAAACAGGGATTGTATAAAGTCTCAGAATGGATGCGCAACAACTTTTTGAAGCTGAACAGGGACAAGACAGAGGTTGTCATCTTGGGCAAACGCAAGGCCTATTGGGCCCCCAAAACCGGCCCCAAGAAATGGGTCCTCCCCCCAACCTGTTGCCCAGGTCCGCAACCTTGGCTTTCTCATTGATGAAAACCTTTCTATGCGGCAGCAGGTGGTGAGAGTGGCCGCTACATGCTTCACCATTTTGAGATAGCTTCATAAAATCCTCTGGATGCTTCCTGACTCCACCAAAACGATGGTTGTCCAGGCCCTGGTCACCTCTCGCCTGGATTATGGCAACGTTCTTTATTTGGGGGGGTGTCATGAAGCTCTTAGAAAGCTTCAGGTGGTGCAGAATGCGGCTGCCCGTCTCCTATGCCATGTCCCGTGTCTCCATATCCCAGTCCCTCCTGAATCTTTATTGGCACAGGATTGAAAGTAGAGTTAAGTTTAAGGCTCTTTGCTATATTTTTAAGATCAAACAGGGTGTTGCTCCTCTATATTTACAGGAGCACATTCATGGCTATTTCCCTACACGTTCTCTCCGGTCTTCCTCAAAGGGTTACTTAGTGATTCCCAGATTTAAGTTGGTGAGAATGGGCGGCCGCTCGTTCTCCCACTTAGGCCCTAAGATTTGGAATTCCTTGCCTACTTCATTGAAAACTGAAACCATCTATTTCAGCTTTTGAAAGGGCCTCAAGACATGGCTTTTTCTGCAACAGGCTGCATTTTGTTCTCTTTTCACCCTTTTAGACTATCTCTTGGTGCCGGGAAACCCTGTATGGGTAGCTGTGCGCCTTAAAAGTTAAATAAATAAATAATAATAAATAAATAAATAAGGACACGTTGTTCCTAAATTGTGCAAAATACCTTATCTTAGTTTCCTTGGAAAGTTATGTTGTGTTCTAAAACACAATGACTAACCAAGAAGGAGAAATTGACCCGCTGACACAAGCACATCCTCATTCAGAAGAGGAGGAAGATCCGAATGGAATACATTTTCATCCACATATGATGGATGCACTCACCCTCTAACTACTTAAATACGGTTTGACAGCCAGAGATGGCACAGTAGGATTTGTGATAGAGGCGTACGAAGATTTCCAAACATAGGTATTTTATTCATGGGTTACATTCCCAGCAGCAAATGCAAGAACAAAAACGTTTCATTATTACACACATGATGACATACCAGTGGAATACATTCCGAATGAGGACATTGAAGTTCCACTAACATACCAGGAACATGATTACTGGTTTAAAGGTGCTCTACCCCATACAAGAAGGAGAGTAAGGCTTGGTCTGCAAGGAAGACCAGGAGCAACATGGCCAATATTAGCAGCCAGACACCATATCCTGACATTGATACAATGCCACAAGATGAATTACTCGAACACAAAGAGTTGATAAAACTTACAGAAACATGACGCTATTTGTCATGAGGACTCTTACTGTTCAACCAGCAGTAGCTACAACTAACACAGCTCCTACACAAAGTACAGCAACTAAAATTACTCCACAAACAGCACACGCAGTAATGGGTAAAATTCCTACGAAATGTGAACAGATACCATTCTGGATAACTTAGAAAATAACACAGTTAGAAGCAGTATTCCCAAAACTAGCCAGTATGAGAAACACATAATGCTAACAATATGCCTGCCCATGGGGATTACACCACAATTATAGGATTGTACCTCTTGGGGTACTATACCATAACTCATGGTATACCATCCTTAGCTGTAATACCAGATGTATTAAGACAAATACAAATAGAGTACGGGGCAGAACCTGCTATGAACTTAGGGACGAAATTACTAGGTAACCACACCCAGGTGTCAGCAATAGTATTAGCAAATATTAAAGGAGTGGCAGCATAAGTGGCAACAAGAACGTGAATTACCCAAAATGATAGAAACTGCATACGCAGAATTAGGCAGAGACATTTTGGGTGGGAAAGCTCTAAATCCACAATTGGTGGGCAGTCCTGAAAAGGGCAATTTCAAGCAGACACCTGCTTCTCCTAAGAAGAAATGGGATAATAATAATAAAATAAATAACAGAGAAAAGAGATCTCAATCCAGAGGTGGATCTCCTCCACAGGAGCCCTTCGAAAGGAGGTACAACCTCAGGTATAGGGATAATATTAGGAAACCTGACAGGTATCACGTTCCTCTCGTTCCTTTCAGGGCTCAACAAAAAACTCAGAGAGAGAAGGGCGGTCCGAACACAAAGAAGAGCATCCTAAGTCCAGAGACAAGCAGCACCCTCAAGACTATACTTCCAAAAAAGAAGAAAAGCCAAAATCAAAACCTTAGTTCAAAAAGACGAAAGTTGCAGGTCTGAAGATCAGACATGCCCAGATTTCTGAGGACACAACTTCTGAACGGGAAATGGGCTCAGACGATGCTAGACAGTGTGGTAGAGATAACAAACTCGCCAGAACCTGATGGAATTTCTGGTGTTAGCAGACTTGAATGATTACATCACGATGGAAACACCAGATACAAGGGTATGCGTCCTACATAAGTTACATGAAATAACATTCCAAAAGGAGGGGGACAAGCCCAGGAAAGGTAAAGGTCTCTTTTGGGAGAACGTGTCATCTGGTTATGACATTCTATTAGCTCAACTAAATTGGCTGCCAGCATTCGTTATGGAGTGCCCCAGGGGAGAAAATATAATTGTTCCAGCTTTCTCTAACCTTCTTCCCATTCATATTAAACACACATATACATAGGAGTGGGCAGTTATCCTAGCTCCAGCATTATACAAAAATCATGCCGGAAGGAATGAGGATTGAACCCAGCACGTGATCCCGTTAAACGTTTCACCAAATACACAATATCCAATAAACCAAGAAGCTAAAAAACAGGTTAGGGATATCTTAGATCAACTTGAATATCAAGGGGTCATTGAAGCATGCACCTCACCAATGAACAATCCTTTGTTTCCTAAAATGAAACCGGTCAACTCATATTGTCTAGTTTTAGATTACAAACATTTAAACACATGCACAAAGACATTTGCATCCAAAATGCACACAGTGCCACATTAATTAATAACATTGTGTGGAAAAAATACAAAACTACACTTGATATCTCAAATGGAATTTTTTGCCACAATATAGCACCTGAAAGCAATTTTGTTGTCTCCCTCAAGGGTCTAAGAACAGCCTGGGGGTATTTTCAGCAACTGTAACTGAGTTACATCCATTTTGATGAGAAAGCATTCTCCTATGTGGATGATATTTATCTGACGGACGATGACTAAGAAAGGCACTTAACCAGGGTGAGCACCATAATTATGGCATTCGCCTCTGAAGACTCAAATTTAATTAAAAAAAATAAAAAATCACGCACCTCAATGTCCTGTTTTTAGGATATGAGCGGACAAGTGAAGGGAAAAGTCTGGCAGCTAACTTTTTAGAAAAGTGTGAGCTGCTCCAACTTCCAAAATCATAAAAAAATTTACAATCAATACTGGGATTCCTAAATTTCGGCAGAACATACATTTTGGATTACGCAGAAAGAGTAAAACCTTTCTACGACTTAATAAAACTTGACTTTTCAGTTAGACAATGGACACAGGAACACAAAACATCCTATGTTTTATATCAGAATACATGATAGCTTCAAAACACTTACAGACACAGGTAAACGTACGAAACTTAGTGATCCGTGTAATAGTAGGTCAATACAGGTAAACTTATTTAACCTTCAATGAAGGTGAAACAGTACCAATCGCTTACAAATCACACCTGCACACAAACGCAGAAATGCGTTTCACTTCAACAGAGAAACCACTGACAGCAGTTCAGACCACTGTAGCAAGAGAAAGAGCACTGGCTCAGGGAAACCGCATAATTGTCGTAACTCTGGTACCAGCTTTCAAAACTGTCGCAAAGGCTAGCATTCCAAATGCAAAAGCCTTACATCCGAAATGGATACAATGGGGTAATTCTCTTACTGTAACGGATGATGAATACAGATTTGATCCAAGTCCAAAAACACACGCATTTCTGCAATACGAACACGAATACCTTCTACCAAATGAAATCTTGCCATTAGATCAGTATGAATATATAATTTACACTGACGGATCTGCTCAGCCGGCCATAGGGAGTAATCAGGAATACAGTGGGGCATGCACAATCGTTAAAGGTCGTATGTGGGATGGAAAGTTCTATCCAAGTTGGACGAAAACACAGTCTCTAGTGGACTGTATGGCACAGCTGGCAGAATTAAAAGCATTGATACTGGTGAATGCAGATCAGGAATTACCCACACTGAGAGTGTATGATTCTTTTTACTGTGTGCAATCATACAATGAATATTTACATCATTGGGAACAGAACGGGTTCAAAGATGCGAAAGGTGGCACACTTAAGCATAAAATGCTATGGGCACAGGTAGTTCAGTTGAGAAACGAACTACAATGGGCTCACGTGATTCATACACTGAGTCACCAACGTGATGGCGTTCACGTTGAAGGGAATTCATTGGCTGATGACCATGGCCCAGTATTTAGCTCTCTGGCCTACAAAGAGGCCATGGAAAGAATGAGTGCAGCATTGCGGTACTCCTCTCTGTACCATCCTGAGGGAAATTCGATTGTGGAAAGGAAAAACCGTGACCCAAAACTATCTTTAACAACTAGGGTATTAGGCAAGAGAGGTAGTTGGGTCAATGATCTGTATGAGGTACAGAGAGCCCTCAGCAACCAGCCAAGAAGTTCTCAAGGGGGTGTCACTCCTTACGAGGTCCTATTTGGGACAAGAATGCGGGTACCTGATCTTGATTGTGAAGGCACAGTGGCGGATGAAAAACCTCTTGACATCCATAACCGTTTGGCTATCTCCCAGGATTTAAATGAAGCAAGAGCCTTGCACAGCAATGTGCAGGTGAAACAAACAGCCACTGGGGAAGTCAAGGCAGTCCCGGCAAGACCTGTCTGGATCCTAAAAGTCGGGGATCTGGTCAGAAAGAAAACAGCGGATAAAAAAGAATTTGGACCATCATACAGAAAGCCTGTACCAGTCTTAGCAATTCAGGGAACAAGAACTGTGCTTTTGCCACCTCTTGCTGGAACAAAGGAGAAAAGATTATTCTCAATTGACCTAATCAAACTACAATATATGGTCGATACTGAGTAGTAGGCCATGTGGACTCCAAAGTAGCAGACACCCTCCTCTCGCTACAATTCAAGAAGTTCAAATGGAAAGAGTCATCACGTTCGAAGAGTCACCTGTACGGAATGAAGGATAATGCAACAATGCTATGGAACTCGTTCCTCTTGAACCAGAAGTTCAACTTAAAAATAAAACTCAAAATAACAACCAAGTTGCAATTAGACCTAATACAGACGTCAACATGCCTCGACAAGAGCAAAATAAAATTTCAACAAATCCTGATGCAATTCCAACAATTGATGGAACTGCTTCTGGTTACTTCTTGAACCTTGATATGTTTTGGATCCAAGTGAACCAGAAACAACGCCAGCCCAACAAACACACAAGCAACAAGTCAAGGACTTTCTGAACTTTCTCAAAAAGACTTACCTGATATCGCCTTGGGTAGAACTATGGGTAATTACTGGGATACTGTTATTTCTTTGCTGGCTAGGCCTAGTTATGACTTTTAGCATGCTTATTAATGGCCGATACCTTCAACAAAGCTCTACAGCCCAAAAAGTATATTTGATTCTGAAACCACTTCAATCTTCTCATCATGAACAAAGAGACTTGTCATCAGTGAACATTACAGCATTTCCTATACCGGACGGTATAGTTTGGGACAAGGTTGATTTCAAAATATTCAGTCCAACTGAACTTTTAAAAATTTCTGATGTATTTAAATTTTCATTGAGTGATATCATTACCTCCAGTACACTTTCTGATGATTGGGACTCTGAAACTGTTAATGACATGTTGTCTGATTTAGAGAAAACTGCAGCATTTCCGAACACTGAAATGCTAGAATGTACTTCAGACTATGACACTTTGTACTGTTACCAACATTATGGTCATAATTTCTTGCACATATCTATAATACCTAGAAATGTTTTTGAGTACCATCAGTGGGAACATTGCCCTACACCACCAAAAAGCAGTTCACAAACATTTGGCCAGAAATGTTAATATTTTTCAGGGTTTAACACTTCTGGCCCGGCGTCATTTTATTATAAAGGTACACCGACATCAGCACTGAAAATTATGTTGACAAACACCAAACAGATTTACTCTGCTTCCTTTATCGCCCAATTGTCTGAACAGGGGTTCGCCCTATGGAAGGACACAATAGACTTAAAATCAGTCTGGGGTTTAAGGGCCTGGCAAGTCCAAGGAACGGAAGAGCTATTTAGAGCATGCCTCATTCCACATCAGATGATATTTCTAAATGACACTGTGCAACAGACATCCTGTCTTGGACTAGCCAAGAACACAGACCTTAACACACCTCGGTTTCCAACACCATCACAGATGGAGGGGTGGCACAATTCAACTTCACAGGAAGGGACAACAGTAGATGACATTTTACAGTACAGTAGATCAGACCCTAATTGGAAAGAATGGTTGGTTTGGCCCTTAGACATGAACAGATGTCAGAAAAGATTCTTGGGTATCACCGAAGGGTTCAGTATCGATAGGCTAGACCCACGCTATGTACAAAGAGAACACCCAGGGGTAGTGACATCCTACAGTGTTGGGAAGTTGTGCCTTGATTGGCTAGAAACCTCCACATTCATAGAAGTGAAACAACACGTATCCTTACTCACACAAGACATGAGTCTTAGGGATGTTTTACTAGGTCTCAGGAAACCCCAACAGAAACGTTTCATATATGCTGCCATTTGTGCTGCCTATAATGAAATTTGGAAAATATCCCAACAAGAGTCCGGAGAGAGAATATGGGAAATAGACTGTATTAACTTAGAAAAAGCGTTGGCTGTAGTAGACAATGGGTTAGCAAGTTCGGCCTCCATAATTTATTCCCTAGGCAACATTGTATCTTTTGCTATAGACGTACTGGAACAAGATTTGGCCATATCGAAACCCTGGCAAGCTCATATACGTTCTATTAAGTTGTGAAGCTGGACGCTGCAATCTTTGCGTGCAGGCTCTGTGCCTTGGCGTTTTATCAACAGTACATCTCTGTTTTCTGAATACAATCTAACAGATAAACAGGTAGAAATGGCACAGAGGGGAGCAAAGTATACAATCCTGCGTATTGAGAAACTGGATAGATTACCATTTACGGTGACAGAATCACCATCAACAGAATGGCTAATCCATGGCCACATAACTCTACCGGTCACTACTTTTCAGTTTCAATATTGCCTTGAGCAAAGGCAGGCGGGCAAATATGAAGAAATGGGTAAGGAATACATTAAGGAATCTTGGGAATTACCATACAGATTTCGATGCTGGAGGGGGGGATCGAGAAGTGTTTCTAAGCGGTACACACTGCAAGAACGCTTTAAGCAGTTCTCTCATGTGCCAGGATATTTCACTGCACAGAGCTTGTAATGGTTCAGTAGCGAACTTGTCCTGCCGTATGATAGGGACTCCAGCAGCCGTGATTACTCCGGTATTCAAGCTGCTCTTGAATGAGAGTTCCTTGATGCTGAATGATCACGGTAGCTGTGGGATTCTTCCGGGCCTTGCCTATCTGGTCACTGTGAACTTCAGGGTTACTTGCTGTATGCAAGTATTGTTTGCCCCAATGAATACAGTCAGGGAGGCGCCATTATGGCATTTGTTGAATGTTTCCTTTATACAGTTTGATACTTTGAGAAGACTGAAAGCCATGCTTTTATAGCAAACCGGACCCTTAAACCTCAGCCCGAGAGATCTTTGATCTTCAAATCGCAAGGACCTCAACTGAGATACAGGCACTTATACGTACAAACTGCCCCTTTCATTTCGCAGAAATGGTGGGTCGTATCTTTAATATGTCTGATATGAGTGGTATTGTACACCTTCTTAAGACCACAGGGTCAGGATTTCTAAGCACCTTTCAGACAGTCCTCTGAGTTATTCCAAGTTTTATACACTCCGTATTTGGAAGCATTTTTGGAGGTCTTCCACTGATCCTGCTCTCAATAGCAGGAATCCTGATTGTTATTTTTCTGATACGCAATGGACGGCCCAATCACCAACAAGATGGCAAAAGCTCTCCTGGAGGAAAATACAGTGAGCGCATGGTACAACATCTGGCCACACCTCGCCTATGGGAACTAAGAGCCTCTTGGTTCCTATCCTTTAGACCAGGCTGGATGGACTGCATCTTACCTGTTCTTCGATGCCTGTTTGCGGAGAAGAATGCATGTTGGATCTCTGTCTGACACTTGCATCGGACACGCCTACGGACTTGAATACCAGGCTGGAACCCGTGAGATCCCATGCTCGACAATGTCCCCAGAGTATTCCTATATTGATGGCTGCGTTCCTTAGGTCTAAACTGGGGTGGCATGGTGAGCAAAAGAATGATGGATTTAACCCAGATCTCTTGACTGGGGGTGAATGTTTTGGTTTGTTCTATCAATTGTGTGTCTTTTGCATTCCTCGAGAACTCACAGGTGCCTTTTGCTACAACTGGGTTGAGCATCAGCTCTTCCACTAACACTCCGGTATCGACCACAGCACTAGCAGCCTCTGCACCAGCTATTGGCGTTCTGAATATCATCTGTGCTCCATGGACGTACCCTGCGAGGTGTTACAGGGACCATTCTCTGAAGCTGTGAGCGACAATGTTGTTGCATCTCCCAGCCAAGACATTTAATCTATAATTGGCTTATCGTGTACTGGGAAAGAAATCTGAATTTTTCCTTTTTGGTTTCAAAACTCAATTTGGAACATTTCCTAAAAATGTGACACTTTCGCTGGAAAAGCATGACCTTCTGACGCTTGTAGTGGTTTGACTTATATAAATGAACTCATCTAGGACTTTATTTTAAGTAACAAGTCTCAAAACTAATTTTCTGAATTTATTTTTCCCCCTCTCAGATTATTTTTAAAAGATTTTAACATTTTAAAAAGTTTGTACGGGGCTCGCTGATAGTTTTATGCGCTGCTACCTAATAAAAAAAATAGTTTGCTAGCATTTTATTTTTGTTGACTATTCGGAAGAGGAGTGGGTGTTATGTTGCATATAGGAACCCTAATATGTGCCCAGGTAATATCATACACCTTTACCTATATTACCTCCCCTACCCTACACAGTAACAAGCCTTTTAGGATTGAACCTTCACCTAGTTCTAGTCCTGGGCGCAGAAGGAGGGTTCTCCCTGAACAATAGCATCCTATAATTTCATCGCTAGACACACACAAAGTAACATTTTAAAAAGGTTCATCCCAAATGTCATCCTCAAATCCCACAATCGCTAATACAAGAAACAAGGGACAAAGGAACCCTAGACTTTCTGTATAAAACAGCACATCTTGCTAGTGTTAGCTAGAGGAGACCGAGACTTCCATCTGACACACTGACCAGAGACGCTGAGGCTCCTGCATGCAGACGCTCCAGCTGACAGTGGTCTGACACATCCCTCGCGGGGTGTACAACTCGAGACCAGGACGGGGTCCCACACTCTCTCATTTCAGGTAATGGGGTTAGACTAAATCCTAGAGAGATTTTTGGCTTCACACCTACTCACACTTAGGTATATCTAGACAGGCATCGTAGGAGTATGTGCTTACTTTTATCATGCATTTTATATTTATGTATGTATTCATGATCATTGCAAGATGGTAGAATTGTACTATCCTTTTATATTCACTGTACTGCTAATCATATATATCTACTACTGTCGAGTGGCGTAACGAAACTTGAGGGGGCCCGCCTGCAAACTACATGGAGGGGGCCCCCCCATTCTCCGTGCCAGTCTAGAGCTCTCAGGCCAGCGACCCGCCATACTGCAGGAGATGCGGGTCGATCGTTACGCCACAGTCTCCAATCCAGTAGCTATAAGTAACACTGAATGGTGGAGGTAAAGGTTGGGCTTAGTCTGCCCGCAGGCTATCTAAGGAGGTGGTCCATTCATTACAGGGGCCCTGCAATCAGTAGACCGTGGAAGTTTTCCCAATTTCCCTCCACTTTTTCTCTCTCTCCTCTCTCCTTCCACTCTTTCCACTCTCTCTCTCTCCACTCTCTCTCCACTCTCTCCACTTTCTCTCCACTCTCCCTCTCCACTCTCTCCACTCTCTCTCCACTCTCTCCACTCTCTCTCCCTCTCCACTCTCTCTCTCCACTCTCTCTCTCTCCACTCTCTCCCTCTCCACTCTCTCTCTCCACTCTCTCTCTCCACTCACTCTCTCCACTCTCTCTCCATCTCCAATCTCTCTACTCTCCCTCTCTCCAATCTCTCTCTCCTCTCTCTCTCTATCTCCAGTGTCTCTCTCTCTCCACTCTCTCTCTCTCCACTCTCTCCCTCTCCCCTCTCTACCCCGACTCTCCCCTCTCTCCCTCTACTCTCTACTCTCCCTCTCTCAAATCTCTCTCTCCTCTCTCTCTCTCTCTCTCTCTCTCTCTCCAGTGTCTCTCTCTCCAGTGTCTCTCTCTCTCTCCACTCTCTCTCTCTCCCCTCTCTCCCCCGACTCTCCCCTCTCTCCCTCTACTCTCTCCACTCCCTCTCTCCACTCTCTCTCTATCTCCACTCTCTCTCTCTCACTCTACTCTCTCTCCCCTCTCTCTCACAAAGTAGTGTGTGTTGCCGCAGAAATGTTTCCGGGGGGGGCGCATTTTTAACTTCATCACCATCCCCCTTGCACTCTTCTCACCCACCCCCTTGCACCCTACTCACACTCTCCCTTGCACCCTTCTCCCCCTCTCCCTTGCACTCTTCTCCCCCTCCCCCTTGCGCCCTTCTCCCCCTTGCACCCTTTACTACCTTGCACCCATCTCCCCTCCGCCTTGCACCCTTCTCCCCTCCGCCTTGCACCCTTCTCCCCTCTCCATTGTACCCTTCTCCCCTCCCCCTTGCACCCTTCTCCCCTCTGCCTTGCACCCTTCTCCACTCCACATTGCACCCTTCTCCACTCCACCTTGCACCTTTCTCCCCTCTACCTTGCACCCTTCTCCTCGCTACCTTGCACCCTTCTCCCCTCTGCCTTGCACACTTCTCCCCTCTGCTTGGCATCCTTCTCCCCTCTGCCTTGCACCCTTCTCCCCTCTGCCTTGCACACTTCTCCCCTCTGCCTTGCACCCTTCTCCCCTCCGCCTTGCATCCTTCTCCTCTCTGCCTTGCACCCTTCTCCTCTCTGCCTTGCACCTTTCTCCCCTCTGCTGTGCACCCTTCTCCCTTCTGCCTTGCACCCTTCTCCCCTCTGCCTTGCACCCTTCTCCCCTCTGCCTTGCACCCTTCTCCCCTCCCCGTTGTACCCTTCCACCCTTCTCTACCTTGCCCCCATCTCCTCTCTGCCTTGCACCCTTGTCTCTACCTTGCACCCTTCTCCCCTCTGCCTTGCACCCTTCTCCCCTCTGCCTTGCACCCTTCTCCCCTCCCCGGTGCACCCTTCTCCCCTCTGCCTTGAACCCTTCTCCTCTCTACCTTGCACCCATCTCCTCTCTGCCTTGCACCCTTCTCTCTTCCGCCTTGAACCCTTCTCTACCTTGCACCCATCTCTTCTCTGCCTTACACTCTTCTCCTTTCTACCTTGCACCCTTCTCCCCTCTGCCTTTCACCCTTCTCAGCACCCTTTGCCCCCCCTGCGGACGCCCACATGGTGCCTTCTAACAAGAGTGCTTACCTGAGGGCACCATTTTGCTGCCTCATCCCTTCTCATATGAGCTTTGGCTTGGAGAATGCGCTCTCTATGGGCCCCCACTCCCACCCTTGTCAGGATCCTGAGCAGTGCTCTTTGCTGCCTCCTGCTCTCTGGAGCCCCCACCCCACCCCAGGGTCTCAGCAGTGCTCTATGCTGCCTCCTGCTCTCTGGGGCCCCCACCCCACACTTGTCAGAGTCCCAGCAGTGCTCTGTGCTTCCTCCTGCTGTCTCTGGGCCCCTGCCCCCACCCTTGTCAGGGTCCCAGCAGTGCTCTGTGCTGCCTCCTGCTCTCTGGGGCCCCACCCCCACCCTTGTCAGGATCCCAGCAGTGCTCTGTGCTGCCACCTGCTCTCCGGGGCCCCACCCCCACCCTTGTCAGGGTCCCAGCAGTGCTCTGTGCTGCCTCCTGCTCTCTGGGGCCCCCACCCCACCCTTGTCAGAGTCCCAGCAGTGCTCTATGCTGTCTCCTGCTCTCTGGGGCCCCCACCCCCAACCTCTTTTCGGGCCTGGCACCTCTGACTGAAGAGAAATACAGTATGTTGATACTTTGTTTTTCTTCAGTCAGAGGGAGGGGGCGAGGGGCTCGGAGCAGGCTGCAGACAGCCTGCACCTGCTTCAGAGGGAGTCTAGCTTCAGCGCAAAGAAAGCCTCTCTCATCGAAGAGCTGAGGGGGGCCCTTCATTTACTAAAGGGAGTGAGCCCCCCGCACCGCGGGGCCTGCGGGGGCGTTTGTTCGGTAAATACCGAATCCTGCAAGGGTGAACGGGGTGTCACTTTGACACCCTGTAGCACCCCAATTCCAGGCTTGTGTGCCATGTGGCACACATACATGCCCTCAGGGCATGTCTGTGTGTCACATGGCACAGGTGTACATGCACAGATGTGCATGTACACCTGAATTCGGTATTTTACCATCCAATTGTATTGGGTGATAAAATACTGAATTCTGAAGGCCTGTAGCACTGTAAACAGTGCTACCTACATCTGGGATTTACAGAATCGGTAAATTTACAGATTCTGTAAAATAATGGCCTCTACATCTCAATCACCAAATACCGGTCGGTAACGGACAAATTCGGCCGTTACCGACCGGTATTTGGTGACCTGCATCGGGCCCATAAAGAGGAATATAGAGATACTGCAGGAATGGTCCACTGGGATTTATCCAGTCTGCTCATTTCTATACATACTGTAACACCAGGAGCTTTACTCTCCGCCTTTACACTTGATTTACCACTCTCGGTTCTCATCTTGAGCTCTTCAAATGGGTTCATTGTTGCGTCCCTCTTTCATGCATAACACACCTTCACACATACCAGGAGAAAAGCAATGTAATGAAAAAGCACCAAAAGGAAATCACAAAGCCCAGAAGTGCTGGCACAAAAAATTCCACCATTACATCAGGGCAATACTGTCATAGCACTTTTCGCTACTTTTCACTACCTTCCGCCCATTCATCTAAGACACTGAGAAATTCACAACTTCTCTGTCCCAAGAAGCCCTCAAAGTTCTCTGACGTAATTTAAGCGACAACAGTAGAAATGCCAGAGAGTCATTTGGCCTCTGGATAGAAGATATGACAGGGTGGGAGAAGGAGAATTCTGTCTGTGGTCAATGTTAAGGCACTGACTCCCTCCTTCCATTGCTTCTGACTGGTTACCTACACATTGCCTGAATGGAAGCTATGAGGTCCTGCTTATTTTTCTTTCTTTTCGGGTTCACCATATGTTCAATATCTGTACTTTGTAGAAAGGCATAATCAGTCAAATAAGCATTAAACCAACATGGCTGTTCCATTCCAACGTCAACTATCAAGGCTTTGCTTTTTCAAAGAGGGTGAGACCAGGAGCGTGACATGCTTGACTTCACGGAAGGAACAGCAGGAGACCAGGCGGTGTGCAAGAGATTTACAGAGAAGAAAATGTTGGAAGCCATAAAGAGAGAGATGAAAGTGGAGTTATATAACATGGGTGCCCACTAGGGAGAAAAGAAAAAAAGCATGACTTCCTAAAACAACAACATGCACACCATACTAACACAAAGGCCTCAGCAAATACATCTCCATTTTCATTTACCACTACCAAAGTTTTCAGGGTGTGCGGGCGTGGGCTGAGACAGAGGCAGAGGGTGATTGCCCAACACTAGACAATGTTGGAAACCCAAGATTATATCTGGGATCTCTGCTTTCATGGGCAGCAACCTAAACACTGGACCAAATCTGAACCCCGAGGCGACTGTGGATGAGTTCAGTGAACTCCTTTCTTTGTGAGTATTTCAAATAAGTAGGTAAGCATGCAGACCCAATCCATTTGGAGGGAATGTACAGATATCCAGGTAAACGAAGAGCTGCCTCGGTAATCTTAAAGGAAAACATCTTATGTACAGCCCTTACTGATGCACAACATTTTATGCAAAGGAGCACTAGGAGCTTTATTGGCCAAGACGGTGATGCAGGAAAAGCAACTTACTGTAATTTTGCTCTATGCAGAGCGGTGGAGCTGCATCCCACTGTTGCGAGGCATTGCAGGAAAGGACGCTGCTGCCTATCAGGCGGCCGCACCTGCATGTATAGGTCACCCTTGTGCCACTGGCGTCACTCTCAATTACCCACGCAGCATTTTCCACCTCCGGAATGCTGTCACAGCCTAGAAGAACAGAGCGAATGTTCGCATTCCAGGGTTTTCCAGCATAGCATCACACAATGCATATGTACTTCATTTCATTTTTAGACTTTTACAGAGCACAAGTTGTTAGATATACCAGTCTTCTTGCAACTCTTGTAAATGTAAATGACCTACAATACGAATGTCTGAATAAACAAGCAGAGATTATCCATGTAAAGGTTAAAAATTGTACTGTGCAATGCTAAAATGACTACTATTTTCAATCAATCAATCAATCAAGTGGCTTGTAAAGTGCGATAACTCACCCGTAAGGGTCTCAAGGCGCTGGGGAGGGGAGGGGTAATGGCTGCAGATCTGTCGCAAGGCACTGTGGTTCAGTCGAAGAGCCAGGTCTTCAGGTCCTTCATGAATTAGGGTAGTGACGGTGATTGCCTTAGGGAGAGAGACAGGGTGTTCCAGGTCTTTGCTGCAAGGTAGGGATGGCAGCTAGGGCCAGTTGACCTGAGCAGAGGTCTCTGGTGGGTGCGTGGAATGAGAGGCGGTGGTTGAGGTACGAGGGTCCCGTGTTGTGTAGGGCTTTGTAGGCGTGTGCGAAGAGCTTGAAGATGATCCTTTTGTTGCCTGGGAGCCAGTGGAGGTCTCTAAGGTGGGAAGTGATGTGGCTGTGGCAGGGGATGTTGAGGATGCGTCTGGCGGAGGCGTTCTGGATGCTTTGCAGTTACTTGAGGAGTTTCTGGGTGATGCCGGCGTAGAGTGCATTGCCGTGGTCGAGTCTGCTGCGGATAAGTGCGTGGGTAACCGTCTTTCTGGACTCGGTGGTGATCCACTTGAAGATCTTTCGGAGCAGGCATAGCATATGGAAGCAAGATGATGAAACGGCGTTGATCTGGCAGTTCATGGAGAGCGAGGAGTTTGAGATTTTGGGAGTTGATTCACAGTATATAAAACTGTAAAACTGTAAAAACCTACCTGCACTAAGATGGCGCCCAGAGATGTGAAGCAAGAGTGGAAGGGTAATAGCAACTATCTTCATCCGGAAAAGGTTTACAAAAAGGTTTGATTTGCTTACATATGTAAATAACGCTGGCATCAATTGATTAAAGTAGAGCAGGCATGATATCCCTGAGGTTTTGTCATGTGTCTAAAATTAGTGAACGGAAGATGGACAGAGTGGAAACATGCTTTAGCAGAAGATCACAAGAAAATGCATAAGCAACAGGAAATTAATATTGATAATGGCTCTAGTTTAAGTTTAGACTGGACACTGCTTTTCCAAGTTAATAGATAATTACGTGAGGACATTGTAAAGGAAAGGCATACATAGCAGGAGCTGGACAGGCAGGGGCATAACATAATAACAAACTAATAAATATCCTACTGGACAGCTTCTAGGGTAAAACAAAAAACCTTTGGCAAAGGTTAGCTGTGAGAGCGATGTTGAGGAGAAGAATAGAACAGATGATGTTGTACATATAGCACAGCCTGGTGGGTGCTCTCTGGTGACATTTCTGTGTGTTATTTATATTTGAAGCCCAGCAGAGTCGACCTAGACCTTCATCCTTTTGAGGTCGATACATTTAGTACACATATTAGTGGCAAATGATAATTGTATAAAAAACAATTCTATGTTAAGTGCTTTTGTTATATGTGCAATATATTTTACAAATTGCCATAATCAGGACAATTATTTTTAGCTTTCTATGGCATATTACACTGGTTTAATGTAGAACTGGCATGTGCTTCTCAGCAACCCAATTCAAATATCCAGTTTGAGAAAATGTTTTACTGAAATGTAAGTGGCAGTGAGATTGTAATTCATCCTGCTTTGTATAAACACTGTGTCTACATTACGTTAAGCTCTTTGCAGATTTTAACATTAAAAAAAATTAATTTTCCTGAACCCTGAAAGGAAACATGTCCTTGCCTAGGCAGCGTTTGCGCTGTCTCTTGGAGACATGCTGTGTCTAGCATGTGGCCTTGTATGTTTTATTGGAGTTCTGCTTAGAATTTTCAATTTACTTTACTTCGCGTACCTACACTACTTTGTAATTACTGTCTATGCTAAGTAATGCCAGAATGTAGCAAGAGACCATGGGCAATGTCATATAAAGTGTGCAATGCAAATGGTAATTTAACACCCTTCTCTGAAACAGTTTTGGGGCGACAGTTGTCTTAAATACTTTAAGAGTCGGAGCAGCGATAATTTACCACCTGAGGCTGAGGTAAATGGATGCTTGACACACAAACTTAAAAGGCGTATGCTGCTTTTGGCAAAAAATGTAGCATTATATGTTGAAATTTCTAAAGCAAACTGAAGATAACACAATACAATATGCAACCCAGCATAACACACAGTGGCGACTCCACCACGTGGGCATCAGGGCATTGCCCCACTGCTTTCTCGGCGTGCGAGAAGCAGAAATGTAAAATGGTAACCATCATTAAACTTAATAGTCCCCGTTACATTTTTTTTAACGCATTCTTATCATTATCAAGTGAAGAAACATGAAATGCCATCCCTCGCTGTCTGCTCACTGAAAGAGGCGCTGTACAGCCACACCACGGGCTTCAATGGGAGCTGGTGCCAAGGGTATCCGGGCTATGGTGCCGGTCGGGGCTGATGGACCCACGGAGGCAGGGAAGCATCAGACACACAGCACTGAATTTAGATTCACAGCTGCACACACCACGCTTCTGCATCTGTCCCTAAATGATGCCTAAACCATTGCACTATAGATACAGGATCCAGGCCCTAGCAGGGAGAGAGACGAAAGGGGTGGCGCGGGTATAGTGTATCATGGCTAAACACAATTTAGATCTCATAACCCTGTGTTACAATCCGTTGATTTGTGTAATATTTAGTTCTTCTGTGAGATTAATGTACTGATTCACGTGTTCCAGAGATGGTTCTGCTCTGATTAAGAAACTATGGATTCAGTGGCGGCCCCACCACGTGGGCGTCGGGGCGTTGCTCCACTGCTTGCTCGCAGTGCGAGAAGCAGAAACGTAAAATGGTAACCATGTTATGTTTCTGCTTCTCGCACTGCGAGATAGCAGAAGGGTATTCCTGATTCCCTGGTTGGGGGCGGGAGGGTGGGCGGTTAAGGGAGGAGTGGCTAGCACAATGTTATGGGCGGTGACTGCAAGTCACGGGCACGGAAATATTTTGGTAACAAAAACGGCCCTAACCAAGCGGCCAGTGCCTCCCCAGACAGCACAGAAGGAAGTCTGGAGACACCGACGGTTAGGTAAGCCCAGGACGGTTTGTGGTTTCCTAAGTTAGGATTAATTGAATACAAATAGTCAGTACGCCGGTACTGCATGCGGCTCCACAAGGTTGCAATTTTTAACTCTATTGCAACCATGATAGAAGTGATGGCTCAAAAGAATTGGATGCAAACAAAGACCAGATATGGCAGGGCCCGTTGCGCATGGTGTTATGATCATTGAATAGCAAAAGCAGATCAATGCCGCTTGCACTACATATGGCTCAATAGAATGGAGTTGTCAAAACTTTATTGTTCCATTATATGAAACACTAAGGGCTATACTTATGGAGCTTGGTGTTATGACAACTGAACGGCAACAGCCGACATATGCCGCCCATATCTTACACGGCGAAAGGCAGTCGAGATTTCATTACTTTCTTGCCAGCCTGAATGAGACACATAGGGTTATGCTTTTCCGACTAAAAACCTACTAAATGAGCACGGTCAAGCAGATATCATTTGTAATAACTTGAGAGATACCGTGCATTGAAGTAATGACTTCTAATACTGGTTAGATAATTCAAACAGTAGATAGCGAGTTATCGATAACAGCTGACCAGTCATTAGTGAAGCTGCACGATCACAGCAGTCTCGACCCGCTTGAGCTGTGGTCGGGCGTCTTGTTTGCTTATATCCTGCTGCGCAGAGATAATATCACATACATTTTGGAATACCTTCCGTATAAACCCAACTACTAATGCTTTTGAATGTTTCCTTATTTTAAACCGGAGCTGTGCTCCTCTATACCTGAACTGCAGCCAGGTGGGGTGAAGCGCCATCCCCACAACTAATGGGTGAGTGGCTATCAAATTTTGCAGTTGTACAATTAAGAAACGCATTTATATCCTAGACAATCCTTACATGATGTCCTAATGTTGTCCACATCATTGTATTGTGAATTTGTCTGTGAGTATGTTAATTTTGTCCTTTGTGTTTCTCCTGTTTTTTCATATCCTCGACGTGACGCTACAATAGTCTGTGGTGGAGTTTGTAACCTGGAATTTGCAGGTGACATTATTTTATTTCACACTATATAGCAGTAGCAATCACCTGGTCCTGAAGAAAGCATTGGCATAATTGCCATTAATGCTGAAACATGTCGACCGTCATTGCTCACAGATATTCTGTTAAATCTGTTCTTGCACATTATTTTTAGCTTTGGAAGAGCTGAGAGATAATATTAAAGTTAAGCATCTACTCTGTCCTATCCAATTTTAATTTACATTCACTTACACTTTTGCACAGCTTACTCAGTTGCCACCTATATTTATACAATTTTTGCACCTCCCATTTATTAACACATCACGCAAAAGGTTAAGGCACAGCCTTGAGAACACCTGTAGGTTGTGGACTTTGTCTTCTGGGTAAGGAGAACCCATATGATGTTAAAAAGGGCGGTACAGAACGGCTACTGATGGAAAATTTCACCTATGCCCTTGAGTCTTAGCTCACATATTTCTTGTCACACTTAATTGCACATTTGGATTTTTCACCTCCACTAGTAATAAACATCTTGCTGTGTCAAGGTCTGTCTTTACAGTTGAGATTCACTTTTGCTTGACCCCTAGATATAATTTTTGTAATGAGTACTATTTATTGAGGTATGTATCTAGTTATGGGTCGTTAAACTTGCACTCGGACCCTCTTTCCAATTGCTGAGTTTGACACCTTTATAAACCTGCTTGCAAACTATTGGGGAAAAAGGAGTTTGCACCAAGTACTTCCTTAACTTACCACCAAGGAAGGACACGAAATAGTGCCAGTCAAAAACGTGTGGTCCAGTCTTATGATTCAAGGAAAGCAAACACTATCCTCATTCCAAGTGTACAGATCATATAGGCACACAGAATCAAAAATACAAAGAGATACCTAGAGGAAGACAGATAGAGGTAGAAAGTGTTTCAACTAAAATTCAGTGATGTACGGAGAGACTTAGATGAATAGAGAAAACACCAAATGGATAAACAGAAAGGCAGAAAGATTGACAGAAGGCCCCATTAAGAGTGATGTAGTCACGTATTCAGGGTGTGTAGTAGCTTGTTTACTGCGCATTTTTGCCCTTTCCCAATTTTGGAGTGATGCCCTAATACTACACATGTTGTACATATCACCCTGTTTAGGGGGCCACTGGGCACGCAGAAGTTACTGGGCCTCAACCATGGAGGTTGGAGTCATTAACAAATTATATCATGGGGTCGGACCTACTATGGACCTGCAAATTGGGCTAAGTACATCCCTATTGCAATTGCTTCTCAGTATAGAGAGGACAAGCAGTCCAATGCTTTTCAGAGAGGTTGAGTCTCTAAACTCAACAACTGCACAATAGACACAAATAGGACTTTACACTTGTGAGTAGGTTACACAGGTCAGTTCACTCGTACATGTTTGAGTAACTTTACTACTTTTGGCTGTTCACAAAATCTGAGTGTAAAGTTACTCAGAAGCATAGACTTAACATGTCTCAAACTCCTGAAAAAAGGTGTGGAGCCAAAATCGTAAGTAAAAGTTACTAATTCCAAAAGGAAACCGTAGTAAGTCCAGCATCATACGTGGCCAATTACTGATACTGCAACACCCTCCCAAGAATATAATGGAAATAAAATAAAACCTAATAGGAAATAAAGTTAAATTAAATCACATTATTTAAAATAGTTAAA
The DNA here is from genome assembly GCF_964263255.1 of Lissotriton vulgaris. NCBI lineage: Eukaryota > Metazoa > Chordata > Amphibia > Caudata > Salamandridae > Lissotriton > Lissotriton vulgaris. Next base: position 181,158 of record NW_028251505.1, read on the forward strand.
ACTATAAATAAATATATTTTAAAGTTAAAAAATATAAAAATAAAAGATATGTGTTATTTATTTATGAAAATGTTAACAGTGTTTTTACAATGTAAAAATGATTGCAACATTACATTTTAATAAAATATAATCAAATTTATTTTCATTAATTCTATATATCAATTTTAATATTTAGTAATGCATCATTTTTTTGTTAAACCACAATTTATTTTCTAACTTAAACCTCAGAAAAATGATTTTAATGTAATTTTAATTTTTAATGCAGATTCTCCCTTTGGTAAACGAAAGTGAAAATTAAAAGTGTTTATTTGACTCAAATCTCAAAAGATTCGAGAAAATATGTTAATGCTAAACAATAATGTAAATTAATTTTATAAATGTATTTTAAATGCAGAAGAAAAATGCTACAGCACCATTAACTCATATTGACTTAAATCTTTAATTCATTTAAATATATTACATTAAAAGTAGTTTAAATTAAATATAAATTCCTATCTAAATTAACAAGTTAACATTTTTCATTACGCTTAAATAATTATTACAAGTGATGCATAGAATTTAAAAAAGTAATTTAATTACATTTTAATAAAAAAGTAACATTAATTTTATTTCAAAAAGGTTAAATAAATATTTTCTAATTAAATAATGAAAATGCATTAATTTAAATATTGTTTAACAATACATTATATGAATTTATATTTTAACTATTATAATAAATACATAAATATTATTTCCTATGGGGCATGGGGCTTAGTTTAAGTCCTTACTTCCATTATTTTATAGGCAAGGGTGTTTCAGTACCTGTGGTTGGCCATGCATGGAGCTGGACTTCTTCAGCACTGAGCGGAAGCAATCTGCTACTGTTTTGAGTCCCTTTTTGGCAGCAGTAACTTAACAAGTGCAGTTTGTGAGAGCAATGGACTTACTCTTTTGTGGAGGGGGTGGACCTGCTTCCCCAAACCTGTCCTTAACCCTCCCTAAACTGCTCCTTACTCCTCACTAAACCTCACCTATTTTGTAATAAGTCTGACCCATTTTCCAACCACTCCCCCAGGTTCCTCCCACATCATGCTCCCCCGGTCTCCTCATGCCTCCCCCTGCTCTTGACCACACATGAAGAGGACCTCCACTCTCCTATTTTTGCTAACCTTTCAGCTGTCTTGGATGTAGTCAACCATCCATCCCTCATAACACACTCTTGAGTTGTGAATGGGATTATCTGATAATGGCCTTCTATGGTTCTCCTCCTGCCTTTCCAAATAAAACCAGTTTGTTCACATGGGCACCTCTAGGTCACAAAAGATCCCTATCACATATGTCATACCCAGGGGCCCATACTGTCTCCTGTTGTCCTTAACCTTTGCAAAGAGCCACCTGGTGCTCTACTCACAGATGATAGCATCACAATTTACCAGTAAGCCAATTATACACAACTCTACTTGAAAAACTCTTCTACTTCAGACATGCAAAACCTCAAACACCGCTTGCACATCATTCAGAGCTGGATGTCCAGTGCCTATCTGAAGCTCAAACCAGTCAAACAAAATTCTTATAATGTGCCAAGAACAACAAACAAGATATGTTAACCCGTTAAGCGCGCGCAAACATTCCGCCCCAGTGCGGATGTTCGATTGCGCTAACGGGATTCGGACGTCCAACGGTCGTGCGCAGCACTAGCGAGGTAGTGCACGCGACGACCGTTGGACGTTCGAAGCACGGAACGGGTTAAAAACCTAGCTCAATGACGTGAACATTGACAGCTTCAAACCCCAACTCTCACAGAATGACAAATCACCTGGATTCACCCTGAACACCAAACTGTCCCTCAAGCAACACGTAGTTGAAATACAAAGATTACCTGGTATTAGCTCTATTTTCTAAACAAAGTCACATTCTTGTTTCCAGAACTGTTCAAGACCTTGAATTCTTGCATCTGGATATTGTTAATTCCCTACACCATGGACTCCCACACTGCACATTGCAGACCATAGAGGAATCCTGCACACAACAGCATGTCTCAACCAGAGCCTGAGGAAATATGATGACTTCACCCTCACATGAGGGAACTCCATTGGCTTCCCTTGCCAGACCTCACCATCTTCAAAACCAGCTGTGTCATTTACAAGCCATCGTGACCAGCACAACGGCTTACCTTCCGAACAAGTTCATCATTTCTGGTGGTTCTCGGCACTCCCACAGCCAGGACACCATCAGACTCACCTCTTTAAAGAGCACTACATCACAATTCACTAACTATCCACAACTTATCATCCTCTTCTATTTTTCATCAACTTTAAGTCTGCCTTTGACCATGTGCAGTGCTCTGCTGCTTTTTGGCTACATACATACAAACATTTACTGCTAAGTGGCCGATTCTGATGTTGTTCAGAAAGGCTCTGGATGGGATTCGTATTGCAGAATCCATTTAGGAACCCTTGTTTCCGAAAGAAATTGTACACATTTCCCAATAAACGATTACGATGTCCAGAAACCTTTCGGGCAGTCCAAATCGGTTCCAAAAGGCATTCAGACTGTCAGTCTTTCGGAGCCGAATCATAAAGCTGTATGGACACGGTTTCCGACCAAGTGATTACGATGATCGATTCGGACAGCCGTTCCGATTCGGTCTGCCCGACATGAAACTGCTGTATGACTCTGTCTTTGGGGGCCAATTGAGGGCCCCCTTCACTTGGAGCTGTCTGATTGGTGCCCGTGGGATACTCAAGGGTTTCCTTATTCCCAACCATGCACAATGTGGCAGGCACCATAGAGTGCCTGCCACAGGTTGCAAGCTTTTCCTCAACCACCCCTTTGTTCTCATTCGGAACAGAGGCTCCCATTGAAGTCAATGCGAGTCCATTGGGAGGCATTGTAATCGGTCGTTCGGACTTGCAGGACCCGATTTGTTGCAAAACGATTCAGAGACCAATTCGTACGGTACAGTTTCCGAACGACATCGGAATCAGTCCTTAAGTAGTAAACTTACAAGTGTGAGGCTATCCCTATAGAAACGATAGGTGAGGTGTAGATCGAGAGTTAGGCTCATAGCTCTGGGAATAAGATATTGTAGGGCTTCAGCAGTACTATTGTAGAACTACTAAATGTACTACAAAATGCTGTTTGTGAATAGACCCCAATTAGCAAATTTCCAGCCAAGTGCATTTCATTTTAGAAAGAAAGTACTTCAATCACACCCAAAACATCATATGGCTTGTAAAAAATAAGTTGCCTTCAAGAGGTGAACAATACAGGGTTTTCTGGATTCCCTACAGAGTAAAACAGAACTTTTTTAATTAAGTGCAGGTGCAGGCTCATAATGCGTAAAGTGGAGATGCTTTCCTGTATTCTGTGATCCATAGGTCAGTTCATATATTTAAGTAGGCAGTTCTTGTTTACAGGTGTCAGAGAGAACTCAAAGTCCCACAAAACAGTTCTGTTTAGCCAGTTCACACTTAATGTTCCTTATAAGTTTGTGTTTGGATCCTTAGGACGCACTGTCCAGTTGTTCCCTACTGAGAAGAAGCAGTCGTGCTTGTGGGCACCTGGGCTTGTCTCACCAGCCCTGGTTCCTGCTCTACATGTCGACCAGTTATGGGTGCAGAGGCTCAGTGAAGGATACGCAACCCTGGCACTTACAATGGGGAGTATGTTTACTCGAGTCCAGACACTGATATACCAGTCTAAGATACAGTCTTAAGGTCCTCCTCAGTGGTGGTTATAGAAGCAGGGACTTAAATGAATCTTTGATGACTAAAGTGATCTTTTATTGAATAGGGCGGTCGGGAGAACCTTGAGTTTGAGCAGGTCAGCTTCAGGCACATTCCCTTCGGTAAACTAATTCTTCTTGGACGCTCCTCTTCCAGACTCTGAGGCTGAGCTTCTCCTCTTCAAGTAGATAGCTCTTACAGGACAAGACACTTTCCTTTTGCTCCCTTAGCAGGTAGACTGGCTCTCGGGTCTTAGGCAGACTCACAGCTTCACCAGCAAATATGTAAAATTTCAAGTGATGTCCTCTCACATCTTGGATACTGACTCCCAGCGATACCAGCCATGGATGACAGCAGCTCTTCAAGTACTTTGTCTGATACCCCTGTCCTTTGTCACTAAAGCAGCAAGAAATTGTAATCAAGTGGAAAGGTTTGGGTCACACTTTTATAAAGAATATCTAGATAGGGGGTGTGGAGCCACTGTGTAAAGTTGGGGTGCACCCTCTTCTTTCTGCAGGCAGACAATTATTTGAGTAAAGTGATGACTATCACAGGAGGTAGTGATGACGCTTCGTGCAGATTACCCATAACATAAGCATAATGAGTGTGATGCTCTGCACCTGGATGCCATCAGACTTTTACGATGGACCACTCAAGGAAAGAAAAAAAGTGCAGGCCCCGCCTAGAAACGTCACTCCATCTAACAACTGACTCTGCTCACCAGTCCCACTCATCTACCAGTCCCCAAATGGAATTGCTGAGTATGGGCTAATCAGCAACCCCTTGCTAAATAGGCCACACTGAGTTTCTAGGGGCCGCTGTGTCTCCACCCTTCCACATTTCTGTGGCTAGAAATACACCCTCAAGCTGAGGAATGAAGGCAATTCACTTCCTGTTTGTGGTGGCTGTATCAATACCTCAATCTTGTTCCATGTCAAAACCAATGGCAATCCAAAGTGGATTCCACTGGCTTCAACACAGATACAGTCATACCCAACATAGAGTCCTGCTTTCAGGCACCATACACGAACAACACTCAACACACCCACAGATGCCAGCACAGGTTCTGGGAATGACACGAGCAGAATTTTCACACAATTGGGTTGGTAGGCAACGCCCTCAATTTTGTAAATGAAAAAAATGTTTGGACCTACCCTAAGGATTAAAAAAACAGTATGTGGCCACTGCTGCTCAATGTGTATGTTGCAGGGACACAGAAGACAGTTTTGTGTCACCCATGGCCTAGACTTTTGGTGCTCCCCACTTTACAGTATTACCTCCACATATATCCTGGCACCATAAATGAGAGTAAGAAAGGCGGGGGGTCCCTTAATCAGTGCCCAAGGGATTTATCGAGAGACGTGTTAGTCTAAAATCAATGCATTTTTAGAATAACTTCCTTGTATACTGTTGAATACCAACAAATATCACCTCCCCACCCCCCTAGTACACAGACACACAATTCAACATAAAGGAAACAAGCCAAATATACCCTTCAATACATTTTACCTGTATAAAACAATTAAAATGGAACATGCCTCTTTCAAATATATCAAGCACAGAGCACTGCAGTTGCAAAAGCACATGTCGAGGACATGCCTGGATAGATGTAGACAGACATCAGGCAAAATAAGAATTACTATTCATCCTGAATTGTTCTGAAACTAATATACACCTACCTTGTGATATTGAAAAACACAGAAAAAATACGAAAAGAACAAGCTTCCAGGTTTCCATCTTTTTGTTATGCTTCGGAGTAGTCCGTGAAAACTCTCTAATCGATTTGAAAATTCTGTATGAGCTACAAGTTAACTTCTGTACGCTGCAAAGAAAGGAGGAAAACGAGAATGCAAAGTCAAGACGTGTCATTTCTCTGTTATTTGCACACAAGAATGAATGAGACATGAGATTTCATTTGCTAATGGAATGCACAAGCAGATTTTTTGGGGCAGTTTTTGTATCTTTATTATTTATATTGATTTAATTCTGTTTATTTTACATTAAAAATGCTAATCCGAGTGTCCCAGGCTCGGGGAGTAAAAGATGAAAAGGCTTCGGGTCATATTTTACTAATGTTTCACACGGGCGTTCATGCGACTCTAAGCAGTGCTTCGCATGCGAAGTAATGTAAACTGCAGCTCTCATGCTCTTGAGAGCAAAAGGTAGTTTAAGCTGAATGTTGCCAGAAGCAGAGAGCCTTGTTTTGAGTAGGTCAGCGCCAGTCTATCTATCATCTATGCAAAATGGGCGGGAACAGCAAAAAAAATCACAGGGTTCTGTCGTGTCGGGGCCAACAAGTGACGGCGGGGCTTGAGGGCTGAACAAAGCAGACACAGATACAACTGTTCCGGTTAACTTACTGACCGCGCAACCCCCTGCACGTCAACGCATCAGACTGTACTATAGTCTGGAACGCCCAAAGGGTATGTGGGAACATACCTCCTGATGGCTGACTATAATAAACCCCTTGTACAATGGTGTGCCACCAAAAGGGTGTGTCATTAACAAAAATGTGAAAACAAAGCATTTGTGATGTCAACAAATGTAACTAATATGTATCAGTGATTAACAGCACAGTTTGCAGTTTTAACTCAGAAGAGTGATTACGAATCCAACACAAGCTAGATGTAGGTAAATCTAATTTACCGATTCATAAATACCGAATTTTACCGATTCGGTATTTATGAATCGGTAAATTAGAAGGAGGCAGATGTACGTAATTTTTAAAACACAATTACCGAATCTGAAAGATTCGGTATTTACCAATTCGGTAAATACCGAATCGGTATTGCCCATTGATTCCTATGGGCCTTGAAGCCCATAGGAATCAATAGGAAATACCGATTCGGTATTTACCAAGGGCCATATGTAGGTAAATGGCATTTACCGAATCGTAAATACCGAATTTTACCGATTCGGTATTTACAATTCGGTAAATGCCATGTAGGTAATTATTCTGTAAATATTATATATGCGGTAATTACCGAATCGGTATTTACCGATTCGGTAATTGCCATTGATTCCTATGGGCCTTGATGCCCATAGGAATCAATGGCAATTACCGAATCGGTAAATACTGATTCGGTAATTTTACCGATTTGTCAAGGGGGACAGGGTGTCACTTTGACACCCTGTTGCACCCCTGATTTTGGCTTGTGTGCAATGTGACACACATACATGCCCTTAGGGCATGTATGTGTGCCACATGGCACAGGTGTACATGCACAGATCTGCATGTACACAGAAATTCGTTATTTACCATGCCATTGTATTTCATGGTAAATAACGAATTTCTAAGGGCCTGTGGCACTGTTTCCAGTGCCACCTACATCCCAAATTACCGATTCTGTACATTTACCGAATCGGTACTTTACCGATTCGGTAAAATTACCGATTCGGTAAATATACAGAATCGGTAATTTTCAGGCCCCCTACATCTGGAATTACGAATACCAGTCGGTAACGGCCGAAATCGGCCGTTACCGACTGGTATTTGGCCACCTACATATGGCCCCAAATCGGTAAATACCGAATCCTGCAAAGGTGCAGGGGGTGTCACTTTGACACCCTCTAGCACCCCAAGTACAGGCTTGTGTGACATGTGGCACACATACATGCCCTAAGGGCATGTCTGTGTGTCACATGGCACAGGTGTGCATGCACAGATGTGCATGCACACCTGAATTCGGTATTTTACCACCCAATAGGATTGGGTGGTAAATACCGACTCCTAAAGGGCCTGTGGCACTCTGTGAAGTGCCACCTACATATTGATTTACAAAATCTGTAAATTTACCGATTCTCTAAATCAGATGCCCCCTACATCTCAAAAGCCCAAATACCGGTCGGAAACGGCAGAAATCGGCCGTTTCCGACCGGTATTAAGGCTCCTACATCTGGCCCAAAGTCTCTAAACTACTGGAATGGAACCGGATTGGCTCAGAGATGGTATCAGTCAGCGGATCCTCGGAGAGCAACGCATGGAGACATATGTGACCCCACAAACAGGGCCTCTGCCTGAGGGTGAGATGCCGGTTGAGTAGAGGGTGGTACTACTCATAACATGAGGAAGGCTGGGCTGCTGCCATTGCTCGGACCCGTGTCAGTGAGATCAGAAAACATGTCCGATTCCTTTGTCTGGCTGTCTTCCTCAGAATTGCTCAAAGTTCTCTGTATCTGTCTGAAATGGGAAATGTTCCGACGGACAGTTTCAGTTCCTCTGCTGGCAGTGACCACCCAAGGGGATGGTTCAAAAGTAAGTCTGGGCGTGAAATTGTGCTTGCGGCTCTCAGAGTTTTTCCCACTCTGCGCTTCGCGTAGCGCACAGAGTTCTCAGGAAGTTTTTCCTTACTCGCGCTCGCCAATGTTAAGTTGGCGAGCGATGAAAATCTCACTCCAGACCACCTCCCGGTGAGATTTCTCAAGGCGGGCGGTCACTGATGGCCACTACCGCATGTGTTGAGAAACCTTCCATTCGCATTAAGGAAGCTACTGCTCGATTAAAACATCTACCCAAGCTCCTGAAGGAAGCAGCTCCCTCGTGCTGCGCATGGTGCGATTCATGCTGATTTTCCAGTGCGAGACAAACACCTGGTGTTAAAACTCAGTGCGAACAGTAAGACCTAACACACTCCACCGCATGCAGAACTCTGTGTAGCGCGGCAGAGTTCTTTGGTCATTTTGCGGAGTTTCACGTACCGGAACTCCACGAACTCCGCCCAGGCCTATTCAAAAAGTTAACAGAATTTTCCAGCTGGTTGTCTGTCTCGCACCAACACAAGATCTCCTTGCAGGATGAGCCGTGGTTTTACTTGTCTCCTCCCTGAGGTGTACTCATTGATGCAGACTCAACAAATGTCTGATTAATTTGTAGGAAGGAGTGCTCAACCCATGTTGGGTGATGAGGGGATTGTGTTATTGATACTGCAGCCTAGACATAGCCTACTACGGATTACTCCAGTCAGGGAGTGTGGGGTTAACCGGTACTCCTGCAGGAATGAGTAGATGGCACCCTCCACATTCCTGCCTTCAGCAGTCACAATCCTGATGATTTTTGTTATAGTCCGAGAATCTTTCTACGCCACTCTATAGGTCAGAGGCCAGCATGAGGTAATGCACTGGTGCTTTTTGTTGCGGGACTAAAGGTAGTCGTTCCTCTCACAGCTGTTAAATGGGGTCCCATTGTTTGTGTGAAGTTCACCTATTAGACCATGCGTAGCTATGATCTTTTCCATCTTCTGGATTACCTCTGAGGCTGTGATAGATACCTCGGGGTATCGAGAGAAGCCATCAGTCATGATGAAGATGTGCGTGCCATTGGGTAAACTCCCAAAGTTAATGTTAATGTTATTGCTACTTACAAAGCGCACTATAACCCAACGGGCATCCTGGCGCTAAGAGGCATGTGTCCTACCAGCATGAGTACAGACTAGGAAAACACCAAGGTGCAGCTAGGAGCCAAACAAAGACTTATGCTTTAGGACAGACTAGAGCGAAGTCTTTATTTTCGTTTTGAACTGCAGCAGGTCTTCCATCTGTCCAAGGTCCAAGGGAAGGCTATTCCAAAGCTGTGCAGCTGCCACACTAAAAGCTCGTCCCCCCAAAGTCGGCACTCACTCGCTGCCATGGAACCGTGTGTCCCTCTTTTGTGATGATAGGACTGTACAGTCTCTCACAGCAGCTTCCACAGTCTAATCTAAACTCAGGAACCAGACTTTGATGCAAAGTCTGCTCAACATCTTCACCATTCCCCAGAGTGCATCGTGAGCCACTGAATTGCTTCTTGCTAGAGGCTTAAAGGTAGAGCTAGCCAGGGCCCTCACATCAAACAACCTTCTGTGTTCTTGGTTCACTAAGAGCAGGGCTTGTAGTGTCGATCTGGCCTCCACAGTTCTTCGTGCAGAGTGAAAGGGCAGGGTCTTCAAGTCACTGGATGGGACTGCGGTGATTGCCAGCTGGATGCAGTCGTCTTTCTTTGTGGAAGTTACTACCTCTGCCTGGGACATGGATAGCGGCATGGACCATCTTACCACCAATCACACATACTCTTCCATTTTGTGTGCTTCTCTGGCTTTTATTTGAGTAACTGGCCTGGTATGCTGGGATAGAAAGTCTGCTAGATTTTGTGTGCCTGATCTGTACACTAACTTGAAATTTAATTCTTTCCATTGCATTATCCATTTTCCATCAATGGGGGTGGCTTGGGCACCGATCCTTTAAAGAGTGGGTCTAAAGGTTTGTGGTCCATGTAGACCAAGAATGGATGTCCACAGAGATAGACATAGTAACGCTGCTACCCCCGCCCTCTGCCCCCCAGTGGACTACAATGGCCTCCCTCTATATTTGTGAGTATTGCTGCTCCATAAGTGTCAGAGTCCGACTTTCATAGCTGACCTGGCCCCATTGTCCATAGCTATGAAGTTGTGACAGCAAAGCTCCCAAACCTGTGGGGATTGCATCCACTGCCAGTTTGGACTCTTTCTTTGGGTTGAAGTATGCAAGGTTTGTTTTGGTAGACAGAGCATCTTTGGTGTTTTTAAAGGCCAGTCCATGCTCCTCACCCAACACACAGGGACTAGAGGCATTCATGGCTTTGTTTTATGGTCCTGATACATGAATCCCAGAAACAGATCCCTAACCTTCCATTCTCTGTCATACAGACCGATGGCCTGTATGAAATCCAAAATGGAGGCCCTAAAGCAGTAGGCCTTGAAAAACAGAAGGAAAAACGAAGACCCTACAAGCCCTATCTACGGTGTTTTTTCCTACAGTGGGGTCAAACCGCTCCCTGGTACCAAGGTCGCCAGCAAACCCAACAGCAGAGACCTTACCAGCAACAACGTGGGCAGCCCAGAGGGAGAGCCACTCATCAGCCTGCTCAGGGGGAAAGCCTACAGCAGGCTCTAAGCCATGAATCTCTACTTTTCTTGGAAAACCACTGTAGCCCTGCCAGCTCCCCAATGATATCATCTATTATGGGTGTGAGCTGGCATCCTTGCTTGATGCTCACATTCGGTACCCTCATGTCTATGCATATTCTCATTTGGTCTGGCTCCTTGGGCTTTTTTAGCAACCACAATTTGAGAAGCCCATAGAGTTGGGTCAACAACTCTTTAAATTATGCTGGCTTGCTCTCTGTGTTGCAATTCTTGTTCCACCTTGGGACGAAGGTGGTGTTTGACTCATGTGGCGGAATGCCACAGTTTCAATCAACTTGTCAATATGAAGCCAGACTGCTGGGCCCTTTAAGCATCCAATGCGGTCAAACAGGGAGGAACACTCTTACAGCAGACTTCTATTTCACTAGAATGGATGCTAAATGCAAACCGCACTATGACAAGTTCATCCAATGCTGTCAAACAGTGGGGCAAACTCTTACAGCAGGCATTCTATTTCACTAGAACAGATGCTAAATGCAAACCGCACTATGCCAAGTTCTGGGGCTGTTTGGCATCTGCATAGAAACCCACTGCCGTCATTGGACATGTAAACCTTGGCTCTCGTGGTGCCAACCAGGTGATTGAGGGCAGTGTGGAAAACATCCACCAGACCGAGAGTTGTGTGAGTGCCAAATGTGTAGACTCTGACTCTTAAAGGGCTCAGTTTCTGTAGTGCAATCACTTTCGGATAGAGATCAGCGGGCACTAGATTGATGGAGGCTCCTGTGTGGGCAGAGAACCTATGAGACTCTATTGTGTGCACCACATGGATAGTCCTTGTTCATCATCGTCCATGTCACTCTCTTCAGTCATCACAGGTTGAGCATCGACAGTGCATGCAGTCTGGGTGACATGGGAGTTGGGTGTCTTTGAAGTCAACTGGTAGACTTTGGCAAAGTGATTGAGTTTACTAAGAGCCCCACACTTTTTCCATTACGCTGGGAAGTCACCTGGATGGGGTGCCTGACGGCATTAACCGACGCCGTCTTGATGGGTAGTTGCAGAGCACTGTCCATGTGTGCTGCCCATGCCTTAGACACCTCCTTGGGCTGTCCTAGGGCGAGAATGTCTCTCATTGATATGTTGTCCACTTGCAGGATCTGCTCTCAAAATGTTATAGAGGTGCACCCTTGTGTAAATTGCACCCAAATTCCGTCATCCTCATTGGACAGGGTACACATTCAGGCCAGTTCTCTCAGCCTGGCATAGAAAACCTCCACAGATTCATGGGTTTCAGACAGTGCTGGCATACTAGGAAACATTCATAGTCCGTGTTAGCGAACGGTTGAAAATGGGAAGAATTAAGCATCATGTATGTGCAGGGTGGGCCTGCCTCTACTACTGTTTTAGAGATCTTGTGTATATCAGCCCCTCCTAAGTGGAGAAGCAGCGGGAATTTCCTTTTGTAGGTTGTGCCCACCACTAGAAAATACATCTCAAGGCATTCAATCCACACCTTCTACCCTGCAGCTTGGGTAGGAAATGGGCCCGTCACTGCAAAGAGCTCTAAGGCTGGGATGGATACCATGATCGACAATGCCCTGGTGACTGTGTGGGTAGTGGTTGCAGCTTACCAGTTTATGTGCCACAGTCTGAGCGATTGGATGTGGGACACGACCAAATGCCGAAGTCCTGGGGCCGCAGATGAACAAATCACAGCCAGGTTGCCATTCACCAAACTACAATCCTTGAAGTCGCAGGAGTTCTCTACATCCTTGGTGTGAGGTTCCGTGACGATCGCAAGTGGTGTTTTTGACTCGCACGGATATAGTCGAGTCTGGTATCTATGAACCGCAAATGACGAGTTTAGTGGGTGTGCGCAGTTTCGCTGTGCTAACCTGAACCGTTCGTTTGTTTCGTGGGTTTCTATCTGTACACACGGGTTCCATCTTAGATACGGCATCCATTTTGTCTCTTGCCCTCAAGTAGCCAGCGAACGGACGCTGTCCGCTTCGCGACCCTGGGATTCCCAAGACTCTTGCGGAAGACACGTTTCCTTTGAAAGTGTCTTTATGATGAGGGGGATGATACTGTAAGGCAGATGGCCCCGCTCGAGGCACATCTTGCCGTGCCGGTCTATTGTCTTAGCCGTGCATCCCATTAGGCACGTCCCTTTGATGCCTGCAGCTCGTGTTTCCCAATACCACCCCTTTTACACCCTTTCCGATCTCCCCACTGTTTCTGCCTTCCTCTACACCTGTCCCTGTTCCTTCTTCGATCTGTTTATTGCCGATTGGAATGTACTAATGGTGGGAAGATGGGTTTTTACAGTTGGGAACCACCAAATGTTTCTGTACTTATGTTCCGGACCTTGAATACATCAAAGCGACCCCTCTTGGGGATAATGATGGGAACCAAGTTGTGAACCTTTGTGTACCATGTTAACCTATGAACGAAAACTGTATAAAAAGGAGCGATCCACAGTAGCAAATTGAATCAGATCCCGCGAACTTACATGCTGTGTACTTCACGTGACTTCTGTGTTCCCTGCAGTAAATAAACCTCGAATCTTTGACGCCGAAGGAAGTGTCCCGTGCCTCTGTCATTTGTACGCCGGAACAGGTTACCCACGAAGGTTTCAGGTGTTGTCCCCTGGCACCGCTGGGTCTTCAATAACCCAGTCCTTCAGGTGGGGGCAGGTCGGTATAAGCAGATGTGGGCTTATCCACATTGAGGGACTACACCACCAGATGGAGGAGTGAGTCATCTGGGTTGAAGCCGGTGTTGTCACCCCAAGGGTTAGGGGCAATATTTACACCTCCCGCAGCTAGGGTGACTGGAGTAGCCTGTAGGCATGGCAGCTGAGTGCAGGGGCGAGGCCACCACCGCGGGGCCTTTGGCGCAAGTCCCTGCTTACGTTCATGGCCAGGGACAGGAGCCACTCTGCCTTGGTGGGGCCGCCGACCCCACACCGGCGTGCAGCGAGGCTGTAGCGGGCTGGAGAGCCAGCATTGAAGTTCTTGCCCTCAGGGACTCGGCCACGGTGTGTGTAGCTACACGGAGAATCTTCCAGCACAATAAAGGCAGTTGCTGAAATGCGGGGCACAACCTACCTCATTGCCAATGTTGTGTGTGGGCCCACAGGTGATGGTGGGACTTTTGGGCTGAACAAAGTCAACAAAGAGGCAGCTGTTCTGGTGAACTTACTGACCACACCTAATGCACCACCAGCCTTTTTATTTACCTGTGTACATCAGCATGTCAGACTCCACTACAGTCTGGACACTCGCAGGGTATGTGGAAATAAACTTCCTGATAGCAGACTATAAACCCCTTGTACAATGATAAGCACCCACAGAGGTGCACCCTTCTCAAAACACACAACACCACAGATTCCACACAAAGCAGAGCTTCTACAATACTGCGACCAGGTTTTATGGCAATGTCGATTCTCCAATTAGCATGCAGAGAGAATCTTGATTTCATTAAAGATAACGGAGGCTGACATTATGCAATAACTTTTATTGCTGCCCAAGATATGCAGCCCTTTAAAGTGGAACAATTACATCATAAATAAAAAATTCCACAGAACATAGACAAGTGTCATAGCAACCAGATAACTTTCTCTTAGAGCTGCGAAGGAAAGGACTGTAGTTTCAAAATCTTCCATCATCAAATTAAAAGGTTTATAAAGAAGCTGAATCTGAAAAAGGAAAAAGACAAAAGGAGTAATACTTGTTCCAGGAGGTAGAAAAGATTAAATGTAAAATACATATTAATCAAAGTCCAAGGATACAGTTAATAAAACATCCACCAGGGAGTGGTGGGAGGGATAATATCAGCCTCCGTTGTCTTTAATGAAATCAAGATTCTCTCTGCATGCTAATTGGAGAATCGACATTTCATTACAAGACCGGAGGCTACATTATGCAAGTTCAAAGCTTCTCAATGCAACATTGCTCACATGTTCAACAGGTTTAAGGTAAAATTGAACAAAAGTTGATGCATTAGACCAATCTGCTGCTTTCAGGATATCAGAAAGGGATCCCCCACCCCAAAATACTTTGCTCGCCATAGCGCCACGAGAGGAGTGTGCGCCAAACTTAGATAAATCTACTCCAGCCTCAAACATGACAGTTCTTACCCACCTGGCAATTGTCGCGGAAGAGACCGCCTTATAAGGTTTGATAAAATAAATCAACAATTGATTTTCATTACAAGGTCTAAAAATACTCATTTTCTGATCATATGCTTTCATGCAACTTACAACACACAGTTTTGGAGAATCTAAAAAATAAGGGTAAAATATGTTCTCAGAGTCAGACATGGTCTTGGTTCTTTTCCATATCTCGAATAATGCTCCATCAGGAGAATAAAATCTGTTACATATTTCTAAAGCTTTAACATCAGATACTCTCCTGAAAGAGATTAAACAAAGTAAAGTAGCTAGTTTAATGGACAATTGTTTTCTTGTAAGGAAACAATTGTCCGGCCAGGATGAAAAAAGGTCAAAAATAACATTAACGTTCCACAAGGAACTATATGTGGGTTAGGAGGACGTTTCAGTCTTATACCTTTCA
Source organism: Lissotriton vulgaris (assembly GCF_964263255.1). Taxonomy (NCBI): domain Eukaryota; kingdom Metazoa; phylum Chordata; class Amphibia; order Caudata; family Salamandridae; genus Lissotriton; species Lissotriton vulgaris. The sequence goes on from NW_028251505.1 coordinate 196,323, forward strand.
TTACCCTACGAATCAAAGGATCGGTACCAATAGAAAAGTCGTTCAATAAGGAATGACCTGCAGAAATTGCCGATCTATAGCAATTAACTGTTCTATAACAAAGGCCTGAATTAAAAAGGTCCGCTAAAAAATTAGCAACATCCACTACAGGTGCCTCCACGGGATCCAAATTCCGTTCCATGCACCAACTACACCATCTTTTCCAAGCACTGGTATATCTTCTCCTTGTTCCGGGAGCCCATGATTCATCCAAAAGGTTCTTAGCCTGCTCTGAAAGGCCTGAGTATCTTGCAGAACCCCTGAAATCTTCCAGACAAGAAGGTTCATGTTTCCTTCTAAGAGAAGGGGAGGAAAGTCTCCTTCTAGACCCAGGAGGAGATCCAAATTCCCTGGAATAAAACGAGAACTTCCATCGCCAATTCCATCACACCTGGGAACCAAATTTGGGAATTCCAAAAGGGAGTAATCAGAACAACCCGGCATCGTTCTGAACGAACCTTCAGAAGGACTCTTTGGATTAGAGCGAAAGGAGGGAAGGCATAACAACTGAGAGTGTTCCAAGGCTGGAGAAGAGCGTCCACTGCCAATGCAAATGGGTCTGGTCTCCAACTGAAATAACGATCTATTTGAAAAGTGAGTCTGCTGGCAAAGAGTCTTTTTCGAAAGGACCCCATAAGTCTTGAATTTTTCTTGAAAATCAGAGGATTCAACTTCCAATCGCTTGCGTCCCTCAGGAACCTTGAGTTCCAGTCTGCCCTGGTATTTAGATGGCCTGGAAGAAATTCTGCTCTCAACGTAGTTTTCTGGTTCCAGCAAAAATACAAAATTTTCTTGGCTAGATCTGCCAATAGAAAATATTTTGCTCCTCCCAAACGGTTGATGTAGGAGACGGCTGTAAAATTGTCTAATTTGATCAAGACTACACTGTTCTTCAAAATTGATTTGAAACTCATTAGAGCATTCAGGCTCGCCATCATCTCTAAACAATTTATGTGTAAAGATAGTTCCTCTTGGGACCATTTTCCACCTGTTTCTAAATTTCCCAATCTGGCACCCCAGCCAAAATTGCTCGCGTCGGATTCCAAAATGTGGTCCGGCGCATTCCCGAATATGGCTTTTCCGTTCCAACTGTCTAGGTTGTTCCGCCACCAGAGAAGATCTGCTCGAGCTTCTGGAGACAAGGGAATGTGGTCTGAATACCAAAGACCTTTCTTCAGGCCTAAGGATTTCAACCTCTGAAGGGCTCTGTAGTGAAGCGGTCCTGGAGAGATCGCTTGGATGGATGATGATAAGAGACCCACTACTCTTGCTAATTCCCTTAAACTCACTGAATCTTTTGATAAAACATAGGAGACCTCCTTCTTTATTTTTGTCAATTTCTTCAAAGGAAGTTGGAGTTGGGCCAAAGACGTGTTTACTTGAAAACCTAGAAATTCTAGATTTTGCGAAGGAGTCATGACAGATTTTTCTACATTGATAAGGAAGCCTAAAGACTCCAAAAGATCCACAGTCCACCTCATATGGAGAAGGAGTTCGTCCTGATTTTGGGACATCAATAAGATATTGTCTAGATATATAATCAAACGAACTCCTCTTCTCCTTAGAGATGCAACAACCGGCCTGAGTATCTTGGTGAAACACCAAGGAGCTGAAGGAAGGCAAAAGGAAGACATCGAAATTGGTAGGTTATACCTTTCCATACAAACCTCAGATATTTTTGAGATTCCGTATCCATAGGGACAGTAAAGTAAGCGTCTTTCAGGTCCAGCTTTATGAGCCAATCTCTCTCCTGGAGAATATCTCTCAAAAGATGGATACCTTCTATCTTGAAGTGTCTGTACACAAGGAAGGAGTTCAAAAGCCTTAGATTTATTACGGGACGCCAACCTTTGTCTTTTTTTCTTCACGAGAGAAAAATTGTGCTCACAAAGCCGGGGCCAGCCTTGGACACAATGAAAATTGCCCCTTTTTCCAGCATTTAACGAATTTCCTCGTCTACTAGGATTGATTGATCTTGATCTAAGACTAATTCTCTGGGGGATGAGGTCCGGTGAGGAGTAGAAACAAAATCTATTTTGAAACCTTTCACTGTTTCTAGAACCCATGCATTGTTTGTTATTGATAGCTAGTTCTGGCTGAAAGAAGCAAGTCTTCCCCCTACCTTTGGGAGGAAAG